>NC_091821.1:325432891-325732891 GCF_038994185.2 Dermacentor albipictus | reverse complement strand
GGCTTGCTTCTTGATTTTGGCTCTATGGTTTGATGAATTTGATAAAAATGCGAATGATACGATACGTGACTGAAGGTTCGCTTATGGAACTTAGTTGATATAAAGTTCGTATAAATTGTCAATTTGTACATTTGAGGTAATATGCTGAAGAAAAGGGGAAAAAAGAGAGGGCCCACATATGAAAGTAGCTGTCCCTCAAGACAAGACACAATGCGGGGTGAGGTTCACTTAAACGAAATAGAACAGAAAGACTAGGCGAAACTTCATCACTAAGCATGAAAAAGAAACACCATTACATCCGTTAATTAATGAATGGCACAAGAAGTAATGGAAACTGGCACATTATTGGATAAAGAAAGGAGTGAGTGCGAACGAGTATATGAGTAAAACATCGAACGGATAAGACGAGCCTTTTATAACAGACATAACGAGTCTAGGTTTGTTTCTGTAGGGCTACGTTAAGGACATCGTGTATCGGACAGCGGTGCAGGACCTTACTGACTTCAATCAAAGGATTACTCATGCGGTTGCCACAATTGATGAGGTTATGCTATAGCGGTTAAGACAGGAAACCAAATTTCGCCACTATGTCCTTCGTGTAATCAATGGCGCCCATATTTAGTTTACTAAGTGATGAAACAAATTTTGATCTATACTGCTAATATTTACTAGATTCCATATATTTAACTACTCATATTTACTCGGAATAACAGTTTGAAATTGTAAAGAGACTTTATGGACACCTTGTAAAGCATGGGCGCTTTAGCCTTAGTGGCTCATAGTTATCAGCTCGAGTGCTTCCTAAGCATTTTGCCGGGAAGCATCATGCCACTTTATGTCTATAATTAACAACATACTCCATTAGGCAGAAAAAATTGCACAGAGCTGCTTTCAAAGTTGATATGAGCCTTATGAAAGGCGGTCGATATATGATATCGACACTGTAGTTTCTAGGTATCGTAAAGCGTTTCGCGGAGTATACCAATAAGAGCAGCTTACAACATTTGCGTAATGTTCTTAGTGTATGTTCAGTGCATGCTCGTATATTGCAGACCATAGGTCGGCTCAGATTGAGGAGGTGTCGGAGTGATCACGGCGGAGCAAAATTCTGGTGAATCTGGGTCCTAGTGTGAACTCTAAGCAATAATAATAATAATAATAATAATATATGTTCAGAGCGAGTCTGATTGATTTCAGTCTATGTTTTCCCTTTGGTAGACACACTGCTCATAGCCTTATTAATCTAGGAAAGTGAGGTTCGATTTTTTATGTGCTGCTTTCATAGCGTCGTGGTTCCGGCTACTCTGTTTAATTTATTGATATGCAAGAATAAGTTTAAAAGGTAGTGATAGCAACGATACCAAGCTATTGCGCAATTATCGAGGGATTGATAGTTGAAACAACTTTTCTCTTAGCTTTCATTTCCTCTTCGGTTTAGTTATCATCAAGCGTAAAAGTAGCGCTATAGCCAACTCTCTGTGGTAGAGCCAATTACTCCTACGTGAAAAAAAAATATCATGAGCCATTCCTCTCTGTGAAGGTAGTTGACCAGCGAAGCTGTTTAGCACACGACACGGAGGTGACACACAATTTTGAACAAAGGTACCAACTCACTTATTGTCTTGCTGGGGGGTCATCATGACGAAAGGTACGTACACTCATTTATTGTCTTGATCTGTGGCAATTATACCACTTGCAACTGCAATCACTTTCTTTGATAATGTCAAATCGATGCACGTACGCTGCATGGTCGAGTGGGCCGGATCGGAGCCCCATCGCAAGGAATATGTCTGCAAGGTGGCACGCGTAAAACACTCCCTTTTCGGTACCGACACATCCACATTGAAATACCCGACAACGACAACAGGGGTAGTGTCATCGCAGCTAATCCATGCAAAGTGTGTAGCCATGAATCTCGCGGGACTATGAGTCGTTGCATTTTTTTGCTTGCTTAATTGGTCACGGGGATATGAGCCATTGCTGACAGTTTTCGACATGCTGTTCTGTATGTTGCATGCGTCATTAAAAAGAATTTAGGCCCTATTCGCTTCACTTTGCTGAGTGCCTGTAGCCTCTGTCTTACGGGGCTATGAGTCATTGCATTTTTTGCTTGCTTACGGGAGCATGAATGCTTATGGGTACATGAGCCATTATTGATTATAGTTTTTGTTCACGGAGAACAAAAATGCACGAAACCTTAGCCATATACAGCTTGACTGTAAAAAAGAAAGAAAAAGAAAACAACTCCACCTCTCACATCCCTTCCAAGAAAAGGCACTGTCCTCTTTTACCTATTCAATCTGCCGCAATCGCTGCACGAAGATCCCTCCTGTTGAGTTCACGGTACTCACCCTCTCGGCGTTGTAGCTGTCCAGCAGCCGCTGATTCTCGGCCTTCAGCGAGTCGATCTGCTCCTGCAGGCCCCTGGCGACGTGCGCGGCGTGCTGCGGCACCACGCCCTGGAGCGAGTGCTGCAGCAGCTCCTGCAGGTGGTCCCGCTCCTCCTGGAGCAACTTCACCTCGCGGCTCAGGATGCCCAGCGCAGCCTCGCGCTCCGTGATGACGCCGCGCAGGGGCTTGCTGATGCGCGTGCCCCGGCCGGCGTTGGACGGAAGAGTCTTGCAGGACGACTTGTCCTGGAACACCGCCGCTATGCCGTACCGCATCTGCGTTCACCAGGGCGCAGGAAACGGGATTACCAGGCTGAGAAGCAATGGCCTCCTGCTCAACATCAACGGCTGCTGCCTTTGTCAGGATGCAACGTTTCAGTTTAGGGCATGTCGTGGCTCGTCCCGCTCACTGCTGAGGTGCATACTAACGGGAAGGCTGCGGCGAGTTTCAACAGTTCCACTGAAAGGCGGTTTTTTTTTTTTAGCTGTACACGGGACAAATGTGGGCAGGCAAGAACGTCGCTCAACTGTCAAGTGTGTTTTATCTTCGTGCATGCGGCTCGTCGCTTGAAATGCTTTTGCACAGATATAAAAAACAAAATGACTGTGACGTAGTTATGCTTTGAAGAATCTTCCTTTCCACATTTGAATTCCACTACCTCTGCATTAACTTCCAGACCATGTTCATACATGATTGCGCTTGTATAAATTATTTTGATTGATTTGTTATTGATAATCAGGTTATGCCTTTTACTAACCATGCATAATTTATTTCGCTCCATTCCTTGTCGCTACAAAAATTATAGTAAACATCCTCATCACAAACTGATAACGTGCTACGTGGACGTTGCAAGCAATTTGTTCTTATTATGTTGTATGTGCCATCGTGCCATGGTCCCAATTAGGATTGGCCGTATGAATAAATAAATAAATAAATAAATAAATAAATAAATAAATAAATAAATAAATAAATAAATAAATAAATGGAGGTGCACATAATGAAAAAGAAGTATAGTGCCGCATGCGCGAAAATAAAACTCAGACTATATGTTTGATTGACGTCCTTGTACGTCTGCATTCGTCCATTATTTCAGCTCATCTGATAAAACTTGCCTTTGCCACTTAGCCATGAACAATCTAGCACCATTCTGACATTCCTAGAAAGATCAGCGCCGATTTCCTGCTCTCGATGACCCTTTTCTCACAGGTACAAAAGAAACGGTGTTTGCATGCTGGTTGCCAAGTGACAGATTTGTCAAGCGGATGGCTCTTGCGTTCTATTCAGTCAACTCTGGAAATCCAGTGGTTACGTTACGCTTATCCGCCTCTCTCCACCACAATCGCGGTGTCGTCTCCCTTCTTTTCTTGTTCGCTAGCGCTAAATATATGCTTTCCAAGTGCACTGCTAATTAAGGAATATGGACTGATTGGACTCAAGCGTACGTCCCTTGACGATTGCCGTTTCCGAGAGGGAGTGCTGCTCAACGCGACCAGGCCATAGAGCCTTGCTAACTTTCATGCAGAAAACTGATTTGGCCTCCCGTTTATAGAGATTTTTTCCGTGTTCCTGCTTTCTTTTGTTTGTGTCTCTGTCATTTGTTTATTTCCTATTTCTTTGTTTAATATTTATTTTTCCTCTTCTCCCCTTTTCATTCCTTCCTGCCGACAGAGTAGGCAGGCGTGGTGCCCCTCTCCATGGCACTTGTCAGTTTGCTCCCTCCCTGGTGGTGGTGGTGGTGGTGGTGATGTTGAAGCATGCGGGGTTAGCCTGGCATACATAGCCGGCAATTGTTCCGCCTGATCCTCCTTCGAGTTCAGATCAGTCGTGTGTCACCAGGTGTCGATGAGCCCCGTGTCTCGCAGGAAGGCTATCAGAAGTCGTTGCGCTCTCTTCCTCAATGCCGCGGGCCCTCCGGGGAAAACAACATCTTCAAAGGTCCTGTGCGTGAGACCGCTTTTTTGTAGGTTGTCGACCATTACTTTTCGTTCCGTGTCAAACTGAGGGCACAGCCAAATGAAATGTTCGATGTCGCCAATGTCACCACAGAAAACACAGAGTGGGGAAGCGCGAAGCCCAGTCTTGAATAACCAAGCTGGGGTGTACGCGGAGTCGGTCCTGATGCGGTATAAAAGCGTCGCTTGTTCACGTGTAAATCCATGAGTCACACAGGATTCGTGTGGATTCTTGAACATCTCTCTAAAGTGAAGGCGGATCGCACCCTTAGGGTTTCGAAAAGCTTTTGGAGCTTTCACTTTTGGGACAGATGTCAGCGCTAGGCGTGCCAGAGCGTCAGCTTCCTCGTTCCCATCAATTCCTACGTGTGATGGAATCCACTGAAACCTTATGTTAAATCCTTTGCTCGTTAGGTCGTCGATCAGTGCCAGAGACTGCCTTGTAAATTTCTCTAGAGGTAGGCCCCGATGTAATCTCTGCAATGCTGACTTGGAATCCGTCAGCACCACGACATCTCGTGCAGAAAAGGCCCGTAGTTTCCGCAAAGCCGCGGTGATTGCGGCACTTTCGACTGTTGTAGAGGAAACTACGCGATCCAGTCGGCCAGACCATGACACATCAAGGGATGGTATGCAGAATGCCGCTGCACAGCTATCTGTTTGTGCGCACACCGAACCGTCTGTGTACACTTGTAGATGGCTTTGAAACACAGTGCTCAAGTGGTCCAGCACAGTGAACTTGGCTTCGGCAGTTGAAATGGTGCGTTTCGTCGGTAGGTGGGGTACATTGAGGCTGCAGGTAACGTCCGGAAAAGACCATGGCGGGTCAAGGCGACTTCGTTTAGGCCATTCCAATCCTAAAAATCGGAAGGTGTTCAGCGCCGCATGGAAATGTGAGCGAGTTCTTGCTCTTAGCCGCCGGAGAAGCGCCGTGCCTGCCCGTGACTCGCCCAGCCTTAATAGCTGCGTCAGCAAGGCCTGAGATGCCAAGAGGCGGAGTGGAAGAGACTCTGCCTCATTAGTGACTTTCTTGTTTGAAGCCGCCGTTGGAACTCCCATCGCCAAGCGAAGTCCCTTTCTGTGCACTGCCTCCAAGCGCTCGAATTGACTCGATGACGGTGATATCAGAGGGAGCTGATAGAGAATGCGGCTTGTTATCAGTGCGGCGTTCAGTTTAAGCATGGATATAGGATTGTTACCCCAACGTATACCTGCCAATCGACGAAGTGCGTTGATTCTTTGCACTGATGCAGCCACAACACTTTCGACCGCACCACGCCATAGCAGCTTGTTGTCGATGGTGACGCCCAGGAATCGAACATGAGTTGCACGAAGAATTGAATGCCCTCTGATATTCAGCGTCAGACGTGTCGACTTGCGTCTCACTCCCGGGAAAAGCATGAAGGCCGATTTTTCTGCTGATAAAGATAGGCCAAGCGTCGATAAGTGGCGATCGATAGTGGAGATTGCGGCCTGGGCTATTCGGGCCAAACGTTTGTGCTGGTACCCCGAGATCCAAATGCAGATGTCATCTGCGTAGATGGACATTTTAACTGCCGTCCGACCTACTTTCAGGGCATTTGGAAGGCTGGCCATGGCAACGTTAAAAAGCAAGGGGGATAGGACACTTCCTTGTGGGACGCCGAGGGAAATTCTTCGCTTGTCACTCATTATACTTCCGAGCTTAACTTGGACACATCGATCCCTGAGAAATTCATGGACGAATCGAAGAGCATTTCCCGAGACGCCCATGGCTCGGAGTCCGTTGATGATGCCTGTATGAAGCACACAGTCGTATGCCTTGGCAACATCCATAAAGATGGCGAGTGTGGAAAGGCCGTCTGCGCGATGGTGCTCGATATGGCTCAGTAGATCCAAGACACTGTCCTGGGCACTCAACCGTGGACGAAATCCAATCATACATGATGGCAGTCTATTTCCTTGCTCGAGATACCATGTTAACCTCGTACATATTAGTCTTTCCATCAACTTTGATGCGCATGATGTTAGCGATACTGGCCGGTATGAGGTGAGGTTTGCAGGATCCTTTCCCGACTTGAGCACTGGCACCACCCATGCTGTCTTCCATGCTTCTGGGATCTCTCCTGTGCTCCAGACGTGATTAAATATGTCCAGAAGTGCTTGTTTTCGCTCATATGGCAGATTTGTCAGCATCTGATTGCTGATCGAATCGGGACCCACAGCACAGCGTCTTCTTAATTTGCTAAGCGCCAAATTCAACTCACGAAAGGTGAACGGCGTATCCATGGTATGCGATGCTTCAGACAATAGAGGGTTCGATACTCCTGCTGATCTGCCAGATGTGTAGACGTCTGCAAAATCTTCTGCAAGGGTTTGCAAATCTTTTCCTTGCTTTAAAGCCAGTGCTTCGAATGGCCTGGGCAGGCGAATCTTTCCGGATAGGCTATTCATTCCTCCCCATATCCTTGTCATGGGAGTAAACGCCGATAAACTCTCACAGAAAGCAGCCCATTGAACTCGTCTTAACCTTTTTGTGTGACGACGGATGACAGCGTTTATCCTGTTGAATTCAGTTTTCGCAGATGGATTGCCTGTGTTTCTCATTAGTTTCCGCTCCACTCTCCTACGCGCTGCGCAGAGGTTCTTTAGTTTCAAATCAGGAGTAGGGAAATGATCTGGCAGTTTCAACATTGAGGTAGCCACTCTTTTGCTCCGCAGCATATCTGCGAACAGCTCACCAGGGGATTCGTCCAATGCTTCTCTGTATGTGTCCCAGCGGGTCACAGCACAGAATTGTCGTCCAGCAGTGTGAAATCCGGTGATGTTCGTGAAGATCGGAAAGTGGTCACTGCCCATCCTGTCTGGGGCCGTTGTTGACGATACGACAAGGTCTGGAGAATGGATAACGAGGTCTATGGCACTCCATGAATCTGGTGGCCTGAAGAAAGTCGGTTTGCCATCGTTCGCGATACATAAGTCAGCAGCATCCGCGGCTGTGACAAGTTCCTTGCCTCGGGAATCTGCAGTCTTATCTCCCCAAAGCGAATGATGTGCGTTAAAGTCGCCACAGATTATTATAGGAGAGGGGCAACGAATGCAAAGGTCCTTTATGAACGCCTCCATGGAGACCTTCCTGCGCGGACTTATGTACACCGACACCACACTGAGTTTTCGTTTTCCTAGGCACACTTGCACAGCGGCGACTTCCAAGAAGGTAGAACAAAGGTCTTGCACTGGTAAGGTGACGTGAGGTATTTCTCGCCTGATGTATATCATCGCACTTCCATTCGCAAATGATGGTATACTCGGATTTCCATGTCTGATGTACCCTGGGATCGTCCTTCCATTTGGGAGACCGGCCTCCGAGAGTGCTAGAATCGGTATAGGTATGTCGCGAAGGAAAAGGCTGAGTTCAGAAAGACGCTCTAGAATACCGGCGTAGTTCCATTGCATTATTAAGGGCACTTTTGGACGACGGAATGGACCAAGTGGGCGAGACATTGCCATTATGCTACTGAGTGTATGTGGAAGTAGAGCAGAGTATTACTGACTCAAGAGCCAGCACTGCTTCCAGCATATCCTTCGTCGAACTAGCAGGCATCTTCGCAACGTGGGAACGTAGTGCCGTGAACAAAGCGCGTATCACATGCTGGCAGTTTTCCTGCTGACTGTTGCCAAGTGGTACTTGAGGTCGGTTTACTGCGGCCGCATAGGTGCGTTTTTCGGGCTCTTTTCGAACAGGTTTCTCAGCCGCTGAGACCGTTTGCGTTGGCTCAGTAACTTCATTTATCGGTGTGAGACGCGGGAAGTGGGATGCGTATTCTGTTTCCAAACCAGGCGGTTGTGGCGCTCTGGATGTCTTCTTCGTGTTCGATGGCGCGCTTGCACTCTTTGGACCCAGAACAAACAACTTATTTCTTCGCTGAGCAGCTGTCCGCGCAGGGCATCGACCGTAGCTAGCAGGATGATCACCGCCGCAATTTGCACACACAAAGTTGTCTTTACTAGCACACGTCTTAAAGTCATGAGGTCCCCCACAGCGCTTGCACCTCTGTTCCCCACGACAGTACTTAGCGATATGTCCGAAGCGCTGACACTTAAAACAGCGTGGTGGTGTCTCCACGTAGTCGACAAGCTCGTGTCTTGTGAAACCAAGGTTGATCTTCTCCGGGCGTTCAGTATTTGGAGCAAATGTGAGAACCACCGTGTTAGTGCGCCTTGACTCCCACTCACATGACGAGGTTTGGACCCGACGGATGATTCTTCTTGCATGGAACACGCCCTGAGGTCTCAGGTAGGTGAGTAGCGCTTCATCCGAGTACCATTTAGGGACTCCTCTAACAATGCACGTATTTTTCATGTAACTGTGTGGGACACGGGCAGATATGACTATGCCGCCGATTTTCTTGGTCTCTAGAAGGACGTTGGCTTGTCCTTCTGTCTCTACATCTAAGAGCAATGCACCCTGTGCTGTGAAGTGGCTCTTCACTGGTGCTCCACCGAGAATCCTTTCAAGCTCAGAATACAGGACAATAGGGTTTACTTGCCTTAAATTATCTCTTTCGGATGCTGCAGTGATTAACACTGGAATGCCCTCCGCCCTGTCTTTACGATGGCGCACAATTCGGAAACCACCCTCGTCCATGTCCAGGTCTGAAGGGTTTGCCACGTTGTCGTCGTCGATGATAGTTGACTCGTCTTCAGATTCACCAGTGTCTTGTCGCTTGCAGTCAGGCTGGCTTGTACAAACCAGCTGGCGTTTCTGACCCGGTGTCGGCCCTTGGGAGGTCATGGCGGGGTGCTCGTCGGTGCCAGCTTGGTTCCTTCTAGCACCTTGTGAGGCGGCGGGTGGGGCAGCACCCGTCGGTCTCCGATACGGAAGGTACCTTTTCGAGTCGACAGACGTCTTGAACCGTTCTGACCAGTAATATTACCAGAAAATAACGATAAATGTAGGCAGAGCTACTCAGACAGGCTAGCAGCAGATTCGTCGTCTTCTTCTTCACTCCCTGCTTCCTTTGTGTGTTTGTATGTTTCCATGTCTGATGATAATAATAATAATAATAATAATAATTTATTATCAAATATGCAAGTATAAGTACAGAAATCGGGTTCGCCTAAGCCGTCACAGTGGCTTGTCACGCGAAACCCGGCAGTCAATAACAAGACTCATCCAGAAACTGACTTTTCTTTCTTTTGCCAGAAAAACAAAACAAAAAGATATTGAAAACTAAGGTAGCGAGTGATAAAGTACAAGGCACAAAAAAAAAGAAGAGAATCACGAAAAAACAACAACAAAGAAAAAGAGAAGCGAAGAAACGACGAGAGCGAAAACATGTTTCAACAATGACAGGAGAAATAAAAATACGACGCCTATAATCATTCTGTGTACAATGCCCTTAAAGTTTTGCGAATGTCGCGTACAGACTTACAGGAAGAAATTTCAGAAGGAAGTGCATTGAATATATCTGGAACATAAAAGGCTCGAGTATATCTGCCAAATCTGGTTCGTGCGTGAGGAACTGAAAAAGCAGGTGCACGCCGTAAAGGACGGCAAGGCACAGTGGGGATTTTAAAGGTATCCGACCAGAAGTGTTTCAATACCACTGTTTGAACAAACAGTGAGCGCATATTCGGCATTTTTAGCATCTGAAAAAGGTTCATCCCTTGTGGTCTGTGTACGTCATAAGTAACACTTTTTAACATACACTTTAGCAACCTATTTACACGGTGATGCCAGGTACTAGAACAATGTACAAATGTTGTAATACCATATCTGAGCACACTGTACGCTAACGAGTGGACCAAATGTTTCCTAACAGACAAGGGTAAAAACACTTTGATGCGGTACAGTAAACAGACGATTTTACGAAGTTTGGCACATATGTAAGACAAGTGAGTAGAAAAAAGAAGACTAGAATCGAAACCAAATGCCCAAATACTTCACAGAGTCCGAAAATTTTATTGGAGGGCAGGAACAATTAATACATCGAGAGCTGTGCAGATAAAATGAAGAAGAAAGTGAAACACGTTTCAGAGGGCTATGGAAGCAAACCAACTTTGATTAAATATGATTGATGTCAATTACATTTGCACCAAAATAATCCATTAATTTCCCGACGTCGTTTTGGAGAATTGAGAATGCGTCTGGAAAATTCACATGTGTGGCTAAAATTGCAGTATCGTCTGCATATTGAAATAACTTGCAGACAGATAGCACGTTGCACATGTCTTTACCGTATATATTAAAAAGTAAGGGAGACAGTATGGAACCTTGTGGCACATCGGCCTTCAGAAAAACACGGGAACTGGAAATGTCTGAAATGGAAACAATCTGGGAGCGATCTGTAAGAAAATTGCGTAGCAATCGGAAGAAAGGTCCTCGAAAACCTGAATTGTAGAGTTTCTCTAGCATAATCGAATGGCATGCCGTGTCAAAGGCTTTTGCCACATCTAAAAAAAGTGCGCAACAAACACGATTTTTTTCAAGTGAAGAAAATAAATGGTCACTCAATTCTTCTAATAAAGCCTGAGTGCCCCTTTTTTCAATAAAACCGTATTGACAGTCGGGAAACCCCCCCGCTTTGTTAATAAAGCTGTTCATTACTAAGAAGACATGTTTTTCTAGAACTTTTGCTATACTAGGCAGGATAGAAATGGGGCGATAATTATGCACACACTTAGCTTCACCACCTTTTAGAAGTGGTCGAACTACGGCCGTTTTTAACCGCGTAGGAATACTTCCGCTTGTAATTATCCCATTTAGGATTTCCAGCAAGACATCTTTCAGAAAGCCAAAGTTCCTGTATAGATCAAACATGCGAATTTTATCGATACCTGGTGACTGATGCCTGCCAAAGCTGCCCAATAACGAGTAAAGCTCTTCTGTCAAAGTGGGCAGGAAAGAGGATTCAATTACAGGAGTAGCAGTGCTGCCAGTGTAGCATGATTGCTTAGATACCCCAGAAAACTGAGAGAAAAATTGGTTAAAATTGTCAACGACTGTTGATAAATCTGAATCGAAATGATTCTGAATATCTTGAGCCGAATTTGAAGGTAGTCCTCTCACCTCGTTTATCAGAGACCATGTTTTCTTAGGATTTCTACGAGATTCATAAAAGCGGTTTCTGTTGTACGAACGCTTGGCTGCACGAATAAGGGCATTTACTTTATTTCGAGAAGTTTTAAATTGTGCACGCAAAATGCAATTACTAGGCGAACGTCTGCACCGTTGCCAAAGCAGGTCTTTTTCTTTGATAGCGGATAATATCATGCTGTTCAACCAGGGCTGGTTCGGGTGGCGTTGGCGAACGTAAATTATCCTTCCACTGGACTTACATATAATGTCCATCGAACGTGAAAATTCATTATATAGTAACTGAGCATGTGTTGGTGGGCTAGTTGGTTAAGCATGATTACAAAAACGGCGCCGAATAAAACAACACACGAAGAAGGGAAACACGAGACAGCACGTAGGCGCCTACGTGCTGTCTCGTGTTTCCCTTCTTCGTGTGTTGTTTTATTCGGCGCCGTTTTTGTAATCATTATATAGCTCGAGCCTGTCGGTATTTTCAAGCAGGCCTGGCCAATCGAACAAGGCGACCAGTTTATCAAAAGTAGCCGTATCGGTAATGGCGTGGCAAGTGTTGGGGCTAGAACATGATAACGACCGAGAAGGAAAGCGTAACTGACAAGCTATGAAGTAATGGTCGGCAACTTTCTGTTGCCCGTGCCGTGAGAGGCGCCGTGCCTACCTGGCGACGTTCTTAAGGCTGTGTTCTTAAGGCACGGCGTCTCTGGCTTTTCCCGCTCCGAATAAGCTCGCAAAACTGTGTGCCCGCACATGCGGTGATAACAGGCGAGGCTGACAAATTAGGCGCGGCATATCGTATACGCTCGCTGCGAAATCGGAGTGGTTCATGCCCTACCTTTATCATGTGGATAAACGTACATCGATCAAACCGGACGTTGCACCAACGAGCGACTCAGGGAACGTGCCAGAAAAGCAAACAGCTATGCTGACACAGGGGTGAATCTTGTGTCCCATTCGAATACTTGCCGCAATTGTGCACCGCGCTTTGATGAGACCTTGATTCTGGGCCGGAGCGAAAGCGAGCAAGCGCGTTTAGTACTAGAAGCTTATCACATAAAGAAAAAAAGCATAGGACTGTGTCAGTGACACATCCTTTTATCTCTTTACGCTGCAGAGGGTCAGTTTTCAAATTCACGATATGTTAACTGCCTGACGTAAGTGATGTGCTAATTTTGATAACGTTTGCGCATGCGTAGCCATGGTGTACATATGTGCGTTGCGGCGGGAAAATAAAAGCAGTTAGTAGCGCTTCTGTGTGTGTCCCTTTCATTTTGTGGTCATCCTGGTTTGCGCTATTTTCTTTCACTGGATCCTATGGACATCTACGTAAAACTACACAGTCGACTTCAATCGATAGTAATTCGAAAAGCATGAACATAGAGTAAGATTGTGTCAGTGGATACGTAATACTAGGGCACGCAACACAAAATTCAGTGGCGAGTTGCCCACAGTCAATCAACACGAATGGTACTAACGCATAAAATGAAGCATCAGCTTAATAGCTGTGTTCGCGTACTCATGACATCTTTCGCACTATACCCGCGCAAAACATGTGTTTCTATTTTCGAATAAACAGACGATATTTTAATCCAGAAAAAATTTGTCAGCAAAAAGTATAAGACGGAGCTCATGGTACATACGTATAGGTGAATAATAATTAATCTTTCACTGCATTTCAATGGACACAAACATTCTGGACGAACAGAAGCCAACCATATATATAGATCATATAATGTAATCAAGGTTCATGGTTAAGGATACATAACTGCAAATTAACAACGTATAAGCGTGCACAGCACTGATTCCTGAAAGTTCGGTTGCTTCAGCCGACCATAAATAAACTTTGAACGTATTCAATGACGAATAAAACGAAAGCAATGAGGGAACAATTGTGGATTATGCATGTACGATTGGTGAAATACTGAGGCTACTTATTTACAGTGGCATTAGTACACGGTTGAAAATGCAGAGAGAAGTCTCACTTCGTGATCTTTCATGATCAAATGCTAATTTCAAACAGATGTAGAGAGCATATTTTTTTTCGAACATTCGTACATTTTATTCCAGTCAAAGGAACTATGCAGATCCTCGGTTATAGACGTCGTTTAGTTACATGTCACAAGAAATTTTTGAAGCATGATGTTGTATTTATTTCACCCGCGTATATTATTCTAGTCCAACAATCTTGCACATGCTTCAATTACAACTGTCATCTAATTTGAGAAGATGTATAGGATGTCCTTGTTTTCATGAAGCCTATACTTTTGCTCGTCTGTCTTTCTCTTCTCCCCCTTACGCTCCCCTTGTTTCTTTATCCCCCTACTGCTTCACGCCGTGCAGGGTAGCCAACCAGAACTTGTTCTGGGGCCGTATTCTGCAACGGTTCGCTTCGGAATCGGTTCGCTCGGGCTATTACGTCTGGATTACGCCACCCGGAGAAAGAGTGGAACGCCGCGGTGCGAGGGAGACCAACCAACAAGCGGCAGCCGCAAGGTCCCGTCGTCATTTTTGTTTTTACTTTCGGAGCGATAACAACTGAAGGATGTTTGATAAACAAATATTGGTTTGTTACATACGACACTTGCACATTTAATTTCCAGTTTCCGATTGGAATGGTACCTAGAACGATTCAACATCTATCCGAACGCCATGACAGGCTTCCGTCGGGGTCGCACGTCCATAGACAACGTCATTGACATCGTAACATGGGTCCAAAATCAAAAAAGCCTCAAGCGCCTGTCTGCGGCACTTTTTCTGGATATAAAAGGAGCCTATGATAACGTCACTCATGAGGCCATACTAAACTCACTTGAGGCTGTTGGAGTTGGTGGCCGGATGTATCAATGGATTCAAGACTATTTGACTGAAAGGCGTTTTTTCTTACAGACCGAAGACGGCCCAACTTCAGACCATTACATCTGCCGTGGTGTGCCGCAAGGTGGAGTGTTGAGCCCTATTTTGTTCAACCTCGTCCTGGTAGGACTAGCGGATTACCTACCGCAGACAGTACATGTCTCAATATACGCCGACGACATTTGCATCTGGGCCTCTGCGGTGACTCGCCCTCAGCTAAGAGCCAGGCTTCAGCGGGCGGCAACCATGACGGCTTCTTATCTCCGAGAACAAGGCCTCAGTGTGTCTACTGAGAAGTGCGCATTACTTGGTTTTACGCGGAAACAAATGTCATCGTATCCTGTTACCATCAATGGTCAAGCTGTATTCTATGTTAAGACACATCGGTTTCTGGGCGTCATCATTGACCGCAACCTCTCGTGGAGCCCTCACTGCGTCTATCTGAAGAAGAAGCTAGTCGCCATTGCTCAAGTCTTCAAATTTCTATGCGGGAAAAACTGGGGTACACCAGTCCATTCTATGTTGCAGCTGTACAGGGTTCTGTTTCTCGGACTCCTACGTTACAGCCTACCAGTGTTGTCCAATGCATGCAAGACGAACTTTCCAACCTTGGAGAGCATACAAGGTCAAGCCCTACGCACGTGTTTGGGGCTGCCTCGGTGCACGTCAACAGCAGCAACAATTGCCATCGCAGGAGACCATACAATTCAGACACATGTAGCTGTCGACTCTCTCAGAGCGCACATTCGCCATCTGTCGAGGATCCCCGACCACCATTTGGCCTCCCTACCAGCCGAGAGACCTCAAGCGACCTTTTCACGAATGATTAACGCTCATCAAGAGTACATACCAGCAAGTTTTACACCGGCGGCGAAGCCTTCCTCCCCCCTGTGGTGCCTGCGACAGCCTCAAGTGAATTTTGATATTCCTGGAATTACAAAAAAGTCCAATCATCCATCGCCGGCTCTGAAGCAACTTACACTCCTATTACTGCACCAGACGTATCATGACCGCATACACATATATACCGATGGTTCAACCTCACCTACCAGCTCAACTGCCGCATTCGTCGTTCCAGCCAAGAACGTTACAGTTAAATTCAAACTGTCGCACACGACTACATCTACATCGGCAGAACTTGCAGCTCTCCATGCCGCTATGATGTACATCACCGAAGAGCCAACAGAGAAGTGGGTCGTATTTTGTGACTCCAAGGCAGCCCTTCATAGCATCAAGTCCGCGTTACGTCACAGAACTTACGAGCAAATGACATCTGAAATCAGGGAACTGCACCACCATGCTCTGGAAAGAGGACACCACATTGTATTTCAGTGGATTCCTGCTCACTGTGGCATCGTCGGCAACAACCTAGCTGACAAGGCTGCCCGGTGTGCCCACGAAGATACAAAGACGCGTCCAACACCTTTGGCGAGGTCGGACGCTGCCAGAGAACTTCGCCTACTTGCGCGCAAGAAGTCCCAAGATCTCTGGACATCAAGTAGCTTCAATTGCAGATTACGTCAACTGGACCCCACGCTACGGCTACAACTGCCACCTAGCCTTTCCCGCGGCGAAGCAACCTTGCTGTGTCGCTTGTGGTTGGGAGTGGCGTTCACGAACGCATACTCCTACCGTATGGGAATGGCCGAGAGCCCGATGTGCGACTCCTGCGGGTGCGAGGAGTCCATCGAGCACGTATTGTGTACCTGCCCTCGCTACGATGTCCACCGCCTCCCTCTGCGGGCAACTTTACACAGACTAGACTCGAGACCATTCACCGAGTCAAAGATACTCGGACCGTGGCCACAACCGTCACTGGCTCGAAAAGCGATTCGTGCACTAGTGCGGTACTTAAAGTGCACGGGCTTAAGAGACCGCTTATAGTGTCATTGTGTAAGGTGTCCCTCCCACATGTACTCAGTGCTGACTCTCTCCCTTTCTTCCTCTTTCTATTCCCCTTTACCCCACCCCCAGTGTAGGGTAGCAAACCGGATGCTGTTCTGGTTGACCTCCCTGCCTTCCCTACCCTTGCTTTCTCTCTCTCTCTCTAATTTCCAGTAATAACTGCGAGATTCCGCCGCGGACAGATGGGGGCTTAATTTTATAGGCATTGTTTTGTTATTTTTGTCGCTAGGTTCTGCGCCATACGTCAAGCAACCAAAGCGGTTCTCTGTGTGGAGGCCACTGCTCTAATAGGATTTCATTTCACCGGGGCTGAGCTTCTTAGGGTGGAAAATTGCGATGAAGCTACCGTCCACACATACCACAACTTCGAAAATCTTGCCACGGTCAAGGAAGCGTTCTTGACTGGGGATTTTTTCTGCACTATGGGGGGACATCTGAACCCTCGCCCCTTTTTTTCCCTTTAATCCTAATGGCCCTAGCGACTGCAGTAATGATGCGGCTGGCTGACGGTTGCGACACCCCAACAGCTTCTACATTCCAGACGCACTGAAAAAGAGGAAAGAGAAAAAGAAGAAAAGAAAAAGCCGCAGCGTGCAGATCACTTACGTCGCAGTGTCAGCTCTACTAAATTTTGCGGTCCGAGATATTCTAGCTCGTCGCAAATCGATCGCACTGTGTTTCTGGAGAGCCTGAATTCCTTCGGAACTCTCCTTCGCTCATGTCGAACTCGTCGCTCGTGTTGCTGGCCAGCAACACAACCAAAGAAGCTGCCATCGGTGTCTCGTCGCGCCGGCCAGCGCGAGCATGGAGGAAGGAAAAAGATCGGAGGGAGCATACCGCAACGCGACTGAAGCCAAACCTGTCGGCTCAACACGTCAAAGTGCGGGGTTGGATTTAGTGCTCCCGCTTTGCAGGCAGAGCCACGACAGGGCAGCTGAACAAGCACGCGCCAAATAAAAGCTACTGGCATAGCTACTGCGAACCAAGCGCCTCAGCAAATCTCGATTCTTGCTCTTTGAAGAAAAGAGCGCTGCGAAGACGCGGACTGAAAGAGGAACACGTACGACGGACTAGGCGCTTGTTCCAACTAAATGTTATTTTGAAGAAACAGGATTTTAAATAGATACATCCTAGAATGGCCCATCGTGACATCACGACCTCCCTGTCTCATTAGAAAGGCTATCCCTTTTTCGGTAAGCGTCACTAAAGGGCAGCTAATGCACGTGCCCTCGGCCTGTGCCTTGTCCGTCGTACATGTTCCTCTTGTAGCCCGCGTCTTCGTAGCGCTCTTTTCTTCAAGTATGCAAAACCAACTCGCCCACATAAAGCTTCTGCTGCTCGATTCTTGCTCCGCGATCTCGGTGCAAGAGGTCACGTATTGGGCCCCCACTGTGGCTTCACAGAGCGTTCGCTTGTCGACGCTGGCTGCGGGACGTGATGCTTCCTCCTATATTTTTACTTCCTCCATGAGTGCAAGACTTGCAAACGACCACGGTTGCCTTAGCAACCCTCGATATCATGATCACGACCACGCGCGATGCTAGAACATTGCTCCACGGTTCCGCTCGTAGCAGACGACGAGTTCGCTTTAGAGATGGCTGCCAACCTTTGTGACGGCAACAGAATTTGTAGTCACGTCCGCTAGAGATGACGACCACGAAGCGCCAACCAATGTCGTTCGTGAGAGCGAACCCGTTCCAAAGCGAGCCGTTACAAAATAGGGTCCCTGGTTAACCTCCCTGCTTTTCATTGCACCCTTTCTTTCTTTCTTTCTTTCTCTCTCTCTCTCTCTCTCTCCCTAGCACAACAAATTCAGGATATCTACTGGCGACAGACAAGTGTTAAGTAAACGCAACCAAAAGTGTTGTTTCAATTCAGCCGTATCAAGATGCGCGTGCAGTGCTGTCACACAGACCTAGCGCTGTGATCGTGTGCTGTGATCGTTTGCCCGTTCTCAGTGCATATTTCCTTCTTGTCCTTGGACGTCCCCCTACCACGGGCTCCAGTGTAAGGCAGCAAAACAGGTAAGATATTAAACAGATTTTCTGTTCTGGTTAACTTCCCATCCTTTTACCTTTAATCTCATCCTCTCTTTAGTAAAACCGCAAGCGCGGTAGCTTGCTACAAGTTTACTTGAAAATCAAGAAGCACGAACGACAAAGGATAGAGGAAAAGATTCTGGCAGGAACCACCTCAGGGTAACTGTCGATGTTAATGCGATCAGCATTGAATTTATTTAGTAACACACGACACTGGCACCGCCGAAACGAGTCATGCACAAGACATTGCTGCAGCAGAGCTAGTTTCCCGCGATTCCCTCTCGAGACACTGCGCCGCCTAGGAGCGTGGCCATAAAGTCTTCGCGTTGCGCGTGTGTGATTATATATTCAGAAAAAAGTGTCTGAATACATATGATGCCGGTTCAACTTCGAGCTCTGGAGACGCTATGAAGGATGTTTTTTTTTTCTTTTCTTCCTCGTCTTCTTTTTTTTTGTAATTGAATAGTTAGTTAAATGGGGTTTAATGCCGCAAAAGCGGCTAAGGCTATGCTACGCCAAGCACTATGTGTTTTAAAATTCAGTTTATGAAGGAAAAAGGCTGTGTTATTATCTATATTTTATGGTGTTGGGCTGCTGAGCACGAGGTCGCGGGATCGAATCCCGGCCACGGCGGCCGCATTTCGATGGGGGCGAAATGCGAAAACACCCGTGTGCTTAGATTTAGGCGCACGTTAAAGAACCCCAGGTGGTCAAAATTTCCGGAGTCCTCCACTACGGCGTGCCTCATAATCAGAAAGTGGTTTTGGCACGTAAAACCCCAAATATTATTATTATCTATATTTTATGTAAAAGTCCAGTGCCGTATAGAAATTTACGGACGTCACATAATGGGACTAGTGGATCATCATCTAAAATTAGAGCAGGGTGTAAAGGCATGTGTAGTTGATATAACTTGTGCAAAAGTGTTCGTCTATGTGTTTCAGTCTGCGTACATGTGAGTAATATGTGCATAACTGTTAGTGGCTGTGGACATTTCTCGGATGTTGGTCTGTCTTCTTTCGTAATTGTGTCTGGAGTGTGTGCCCATTTCGTAGTCGGCAAAAAACTACTTCGAAGAACCGTTCCTGATGATAACATGTATTTCACTCGCCAACTATGGGTTTCGTGAGATGTAGCTTGTTGTCGGCATAACGGTCCCATTCGTGTTGCCATTGTACTGTTAAGGCTTTTCTAATCGCACGGATACTATCTTTATATGGGAGTGTTGTGTTTTTAATGTGTTTGTACGCTGCCATCGATGCATATCTATCAGCTGCTTCGTTACCCGGTATCCCAACATGGCTTGGGACCCAGCAGAAACGAATTGACCTGCCGTATTTGTTAAGCGCCACCATGTTTAAAATGTCTCCTATCAGAGGTTCACACTCAGATTTCAGATGTTGAGCCTTCAGTGTGCTTAAAGAATCTGTGTATATGACAGCATGTTTGTGTTTATCAGCGATAATCTTTTTAACAACCCATATAGCAAAAACTTCGGTCGTGAAAACAGAGGCGTGTTGTGGCAATCGAATACTTTTTTGCCAATTTTCCGTTACGACACCCACACCCAGGTGTTCTTTCGTATTGAAGCCATCGGTGTAGAATTCCATGTGATTTTGATATTTGTACTGAAGAGCACGGAATTCTTGTATAATGTGTTCGCGTGGAGTGTCTTCTTCTTTAAATGTGTCAATGTCCAGTCACATACCGGTTCAAAATCGTACCACGGGGGCAAACGCTGTGGCTTTCTGGCGACCTGGAGACTTCGCAAGGAATGTCATAATCCCGAACATATTCCTCATATCGCAGGGCAAGCGGTTTAATCATGTTCGGTTTATTTCTGTAGTGTAGGCGTGAGTTGCATTGTGTGAGGATGTTGTAGCATACATATTGCGGTGATGACTGAATTCTGAGTACGTAACAGAAAGAGAGCAATGCTCTGCGCTGCTATAATCAGGGTTCATTACACTCAACGTGTAAACTTTGAATAGATGACGTTCTGTAGGCACCACTGGCCAGTCGCAGTCCAAGGTTATGTACTGGATCAAGTCGTTGGATGTAAGACTGTCTGGCTAAGCCGTAAGCAACGGAACCGCAGTCTAAAAGGCTACGAACAAGAGACCGGTAAATACGTAAAAGACACGTTCGGTCGGAACCCAAGTGCTTATGAGATAAAACTTTGAGGATATTTTATGCTTTATTTGCCTTAATCTTTAGTGTTTTACTGTGAGGTAGGAAGTTTAGTTCTTTTTTTTCAAAGATTACTTTCAAGAATTTATATTCTTATTTTACCGGCAGCGCGACATCATTCAAATTTAAATCCGGTTCTATGTACAACCCTCGTTTTTACGAAAATAGCACTGTAGCAGTTTTCTGAGTAGATAAGCGGAAGCCATTTTTCTCAGCCCACTCCATTAGTTTATTTATTGTTATCTGGAGCTGCCTTTCATATGATGGTAAGTTTGAGGCGCGGCATGCTATTTGCAGATCATCGACGTATATGGAGTGCATAACAGAGGTTGGAATGACTTTGATGACAGAGTTCATTTTTACTATAAAGAGTGTTGTGCTAAGTACGCAACCTTGTGGCACGCCGTTTTTTCCTGGATAAATGTGCGCGAGAGCACAGTGCCTAGACGGATTTGGAATGTTCTGTTGGACATAAAACCAGCGAGACAGTTTAGCATTCTGCCGCAGATTCCTAATGCGGAGAGGTCACGTAAGATTCGAAATCTCCACGCGATGTACGCATTTCTAGGTCGAAGAACACTGCCAGGCAGTGCTGTTTGTGTAAGAATGCTTCACGTATTTCGTGTTCAAGCCGGACGAGGTGGTCTGTCGTTGAAGACCCTCTTCTTTAGTCGCACTGGTGAAAATCAATGGAATTTCGTATATCAAGCGTGAAAGTTAATCTCGCATTTACGACACTTTCGTACGATTTCGCCAAGCAGTTTGTCAGGGCAATGGGTCGAAAGCTGCTTGAGGATGTGGGGGATTTACCTGTTTTTAAAAAAAGGCACAACTATTGCGTTTTTCCAACTTCTTGGCATGCTTCCAAATTCAAATACTTTCTTAAAGAAATTAAGGAGACCATCTACGGATGCTTGGGACAGGCGCGCAAGCATGGAATAATGGATCCGGTCAGGACTTACTGCAGTTTTTTTGCCAGCACAGAGAACCCTGTTAAGTTCTTGTACCGTGAATGGAGCGTTGTAGCCTTGAATGGAGCCTTGACATGCTAGCAGTTGGTAGTGTGTCCTTTTCTGCCGAGAGTTTGTATTTTAGGAACGTGTTTGAATAGTTAGCCGAGCTAGAGACGTTGTAGAAATGCTCCCAAAGTATATTTGCTTGTTCTTGTAGTGTTGTTTGAGTGCTTGAAGGTGTAAGTGAGGGTATTATGTATGATGAGAAGTCTCCCTTAAACTTCCTGACCTGTTCCCATATCCTTTTGAGTGTGATGGTGCTATTCATTGCAGATACATATCTTTGCCATGAAAGTTTTGCCACCTGTCTCCGGATATATCGAGCTTTCACTTTGGCTTGTTTAAAATTCAGAAAGTTGTTATGTGTTGGGCATCTGCGTAAGATTCCTCAGGCCTTATTTTGTAGCTTTTTTGCTACGGTGCATTCATATGTCCACCAAGGATTCAGCATTTTCCGAAGAATGCCAGAAGATTGTGGAATGGCCTTTTCAGCTGCAGAAATATTACAGTTAGTAAATTTTTCATTAATTTCGTCAATGCTAAGTCGGTTAAAGTAAGTTCCTCCAGCCTGGCACTTTCTGTGAAAACAGACCAGTCTGCCATTTGTAGTTTCCAATGGCGCGGTTTCTGAGATATAATGGGCAGCGTTGAGGTGAGGTTGATTATAGCAGGTAGATGATCATTGCCATATGAAGCCTCAGGTACATCCCATTTAAAATCGGTAAAAATGTCGGGGGAGCCAAATGCTAAATCAATGCAGGTAAAGGTACGTGAACTCGGTGAAAAATGAGTTGGCGCACCTGAATTTAAAAGACAGATGTTATTCGTCAAAATAACATCTTCGATAAGTTGTCCTCTTTGGTCATTCTTATAGCTGCCCCAAAGAGTGCAGTGAGCATTAAAATCTCCAACTCAAACAAATGGCTCCCGCAGCTGGCCAATTAAATTTTCCATGTCTCGAGTTGTGAAATGGGTATGGGGAGGGATGTAAAATGAACAGATGGTGATAGTCTTAAAAGATAAAACGGTGACAGCTACTGCCTCAAACGCAGTATTTAATGAAACGGTCCGTGTAGGGATGCTGCCTTGCACGACAATAGCGACACCTCCTGATAGACGACTGGAGTGCTCGCGGTCCTTTCTTATGACAGCAAAACCTTTAAGAAAATGTGTATGTTTGGGTCCCAAGTTCCTTTCTTGAAGGTAGAACGCTACTGAACGCTAACTTATTTATGATGTCTTTGATGTCACCTGGATTGTGAATTAGTTCTCTGCAATTCCAATGAATGATGGAAGCCATCTTATAGGAATTTAAAAAAAAATTACTTATGTGTGTGAGCTTACAAATTGTAGGTGACATGTATTTAAAAGCTGATTACTATTATGAAGGGCGGTAACCGTTCAGGTTACCTTTCCCTTTCTCAGCGAAGTTATAATATCCTTCTCCTTCTGTGAGCGCTCCAAGGAGCGCGGGTCTTTTCGCGTCAATGACGCCGGGGTTTTCGGATCGACCTCCATCGCCTTTTCCGAGGCACTGGGCGATCGAGAGCTGGGCGATCGAGAGCCAGGCGCCGAGACGCGCGTCTCGGGCCATGGGGTACGGTTCAACTTCGAGCCCTGCGGCACTGTGGTCTGCCGGCCCGTCTTCATTGCCGCTTGCCATCTTTGATGCTTTGTAGCCTGATCCAATCGTGTTTGATAGGCATTTGGATACTAGGAAAGGTGATAGTTTTCTAATAGTTGTATTGCTTCCCTATGAAGGACATGGAACTTTGGGAAGGTGTCATGGTTTGGTTTCAATACGAATTGAAATGTTGCTTCGGTGCACCCTCGTTTTTGAGAGCGATCTTAGAGGGGGGGTGGAAGCATTTGCCAATAAACACTGAAAAATTCGGCGCTGATGGTAGCCACCCACCACCGAGTCCAACTAGGGGACGCTACTAGGTTGGGAATGATACCTGCAGACGCCAGCCATGCATCGTCGCTATAACCTACTATATATATACCGAAGACTGGATATATTACACACGGTTAACCCTTGCCGCCAGGATATACGGAAGTAATAAGAAGTGAAGAGAAGACAGGAAAGATGGAAAAGTGAGAGAGAAAGACGAAAATTGGAGAGGAGGACAGGAAAAGGCGACTGCCGATTTCCTCCAGATGAGTCAGTCTGGAGGTGCCGCCTATGTGAAGCCGAGGCCGAAGAGGTGTGTTGCCTCCACCGGGGGTCTTAAATGTTCAAATACCCAGCATCGGCTCAACCCCCCAGATCCCCCTTTCCCCAGGCACGACTAAGCCACGCACGGCTATACGCGGGAGGGTCCAAGCTTCGTGTGCTCGGGTACTTGGTGTCGCAACGCATCAAACGCCTGCTGACGCAGACGCCTCTGCGGGGGTAATTGAATAGTGGAACATGCCCAGCGGCTCAAGTTGGCGGCAAAGAGGTTCATACAAATGGACAAATTGATCCCACAACTGGGAGAATGAAGGGAACATTCCGACTGCTGTTTCCAGTGAAAAACTTTTAATGCGATTGCTTAAATTCTGCGATTTGGTTTTGTAGAAAGAGGGGCCAGGCAGCGCTGAGTTCGTTGGCCCCAGCCCTGCGCAACTTTTATAATCCGGCCTGCCGAGAGCAGCTGCCGAAAGCTTCAGTGGCAACAACACTCCACAAGGAAAGGGGAGTAAAGCCCACCGTTCTTTGGTCCACTGCTGAATGTGTGCATAATCAACGCCCCCCCCCCCCCCCCCTCCAATCTTTAACACCAGGAACTAATAAAGCGTCTCACGCGGTCGTCCCGCCATATCTGGGCTTCTCGCAGGCGTAGCTGATAAAATCTAGGCAAATAAGACAGAAAACTCTTTTCCGGCGTACTTAGCACCTCTTCAGGGTCCTGCGTTCAGCTACACTGGACGCCCTTTTTCGGAATAGAAAGGTTGCACAAGGCGTCACCAAAGCATGCCATGTTGCACACTCATTCACAGGTTCCACAGCGCAATCCGAAGATAAGCGGATTGGTCTAAGGCGGAGCGCTTCACCGTGGTCGGCTTGATGGAAAATCGCTGCCGTTGCATCTTGCGCTGGCATTTATTTCTCCTACCAACCCCCTTCTTTTTTTTTTTGGACGTGATATGAAGGAGACGTCGACTAGTGGATACGCGCCAGCTGCTTTGGGAAGCGGGTGGTATCGGTAATGTATGAAATGCATTTACAAGATTATTATTTCATAACGAAACCATGTTCGACGACAGCACAGCGTAGCAAGATAGCGAACATAACATTGCAAGGTATAAGCAGCGTAGCCAGTTCAAAGAAAACATTCATACGATGTGGTAGTAAAACTTATGTACAACGCCGCTATCACAATGTAGTCATGCAACAGTGCCAATACAGGCATTTCTAGAATATATGCAAAACTTGTCTATCCAGGCATGTTCAAAGGATGACTGTATATAATGCATGTGCATTCTTTTTACTGTCCAACAATGCAATTATTCTACAGAATTATTTATATGAAGGTATAATTAGCGTGCTATTTTCCAACAAACGAAATCGCTAACAGCAATTACTGCGACCTATATGGGTATGACGTGCATGACGCTTTATCGAATAAATTATGACAATCACTATCCCTCTCTCCCATTTTTCAGGCAGTTAGCACACGCCCAATTTTCATAAAGCATAGAAAACGCTAAGATCTGAGATAGTCCTATCACTGACTCCGTCCACGCACGTTCTTCTTGGCCGCTTCTTGAGATGACTGGGTCTCGTTTGTCTTTTTAGCGCTCTAAATTTGGTTCCGATCATACCAGCCTTCCATAAAGCATCTTGCGAACCTCATCATTCTCTCGAGCGTTAAACATACCTGCACAAATAAATAAACAGGGCCAATGGCCTCGAGCAGTACCAAGATGCGAGCTTACCTTGGCTGACAGCTTCGGCCGGTCATCGATTGACCTTGCGAGGAGGTTGACCTGGACGCCAATGTCCGAGTTGTGAGCGCCCCGTGTCTGCTGGATGCTGATAACGTGCTGGCATTTTGATTCGCACACTTTGACGCCGGCTCTGTTCTTGCGAAATGTCCGGTTCCATTGTACCGAGCTCAGGCATGGATTCTGCGACGTGTTCTTTGAATTCCGCAGTGCCCTGCATGGAACGATGCAGGTAGGCACAGTTGTTGTTAAGTAGTTGGACTATATTATATTCAACTGATTCTCATTCTCAGGCAAGCAGGCAAGGAAGAAAGCTAGACAAGTCAACCATGTATTTATCGATCCTTGTTTTTACAACGCAAGAGCCGAAGGGAAAAAGCGATACGGAGAGAAAGAGGAGACATGCGTAAGAACAAAAAAAAAATTCATCGCGCACACATACGAGAGGTGGTTCCCAATCAAAAGTGCATATGTTGGCCCGCAGAAAATGAAGCGATGCACAACAAAAATTAACGCTTTTGTCAGTTTCAATTACGACGATAACTTCCGCATTTTTCAGCACGTTCAGTGTGGTATACCTGCAGAATTATACATACAGTGCAACGTGGGACAGTATAAATCATCCGAAAACTATTTGTGCGCAAACAAACAGGGACGAAAAATAGGAGCAACACAAGGACGAGCGCTTTCTAACAACTGGTTTTATTTTTGAAGAACCACCTGCTTAAGCACCCACAGATCTGCGCGAACTAGTCAACAGAGCATGCCTATAGCGCATATAATACCCACAGATCTGCGCCCACAGTTCCCACATTACTCACTGTCTGAAAGGTCGCCCTACTACGCATTTGGCAATGCATTGCCAAGAACATGATTGCTCACCTTGTCTTAGTAGCACCGACATTTTGTATAGGCATAGGAATCAAACTGCGAGGGAAATTGTGGAAGCGCACTGGATTGAAAAACAAAAAGAAAAATGCATCAGCAATCCTACTGTTTCATTGTTGGATAAAGAAAATTCGCTTCTATCATCCCATCTTTAACGCATTTTATTGTAAGTGGTTGTTTCATGCACCTTGCTGTTTTTATGTTGACCAGGTGGCTTTGGTCCACGTCTATTTATCACAAGTGTTATATGTACTATAGACGTGCTCTCTTGACCTGATCGCGCAGATATGTGGGTATTATACGCGCTATAGGTGTCTCTGTTGACTAGATCGCGCACATCTGTGGGTATTTAAGCAGGTAGTTCTTCAAAACTAAAACCAGTTTTAAGAAAGCGCTCGTCCTTGTCTTGCTCCTATTCTTCATCCCTGTTTGTTTGCACCCAAAAAGTTTTAAGATGATTCTGTTCCAACTAGGCTGACTCGCAGTTATGCTTTAGTATAAATCAGATGCGCAATTGTCTCGCAGCCACCGCGGACGTCACAGTTAAGGCTGTACTGTTAACATAACAAATTAACAGGACCTAGTAAGAAGCCAGGAAAACGTACTTCGCCATCAGGCCACCACTAAACATATTTTATGCGTGTCATTGCGGTTTGAGTAAACAGACGATCGCGTCGCGCGCGCCGATCTCATTTTAGCACAGTGCTGTAGCAAACCTTTAGCGCCTCATCCAGGTAGTAAAAGAAATTGCGCATGCTGAGTAGTTTGGCCCATACCTAAATGACGTCTGACGTGTGGCAGTAACGGTAACGCAGTAAAAGCGAGCGGAAACCTCTCAGTAATTGGCAAGTGTGCTAAAACGTCGTCACAGATGAGCGGCTACTAGCAGCATGCTGATTCCGAACGAGCAACTCGTTCCAGTCCACTAGAGTGTACTTGAGTTGAAGTCATTTTGCTTTCGGTTCAATAATGTTTTAGTCAGAGCTGTGTATTTGTGCCTCGCGTTAAGTATACGTGAGACTTGGTGATGTATAGCTCTTCTGTAAAGCGCCAAATGCAGCTCGTATATGTTTAGAAGCTTCCTCCAGCCCAGCAGCTTCGCCAGAAATTTTTCGTTTTTTCGTGTTGAGTGTGGTCGGGGGGAGGGAGGCAGCACTTCACTGGGGACATGGTGGGGCAGGAAAGGAGGAGGGGGGCTGGGAAGGCTGCATACCAGCAGAGCAATTTTGAGAGCGCGCAGCCACGTGCACGGTGTGCCACTCCCTGGCTACCCCAATGCTCCAACCTATTATCTACAACCATCACGATCATCCTCTGAAAGCACGACGCCAACAGGCAAATCGTTCTGTCATCGTTACGAACGCACACTAGTCCACATAGCGGAACACCCGTTGATGTGTTACACAGGGCTTGTTTTCCGATTATTGTTCTCGCGTATAATGCACTTTCAATAGAGGCACCCATCGTGCGTATTGCTAGCCAGTGTCACGCCAGCCGCCTTAACTGCACCAAGAGTGTCACCTGATTCAAATTTCGAATGACTGGCATCATCATTATGGTGACGAGCAGCCCTTCCACAACCAATACATCACAAGAGTACCTGTACCAATCATCTGCAGCCGCTCCCTTCTATACGTTGTCACCATTAGACCAGGCTACAGTATAATCTTACTTAATGAAAGCTAGAGACGGTAATACCCATTACTGGCCGCCGGACGTCGCACTCTTGCCAAGTCCACGATCTGGCCGGAGTGGGGTGGTGGACATGCGAATCGCTGAGCGCGTATTATGACAATGACAACTTAGGTCAAAATACGAATCACGACACTCGATGGTCGCGAGGACGGAAGCAGAAGCGAGAACCGATGGACGCTCTCATTCGTGTATAACAGCCGCCCTTCATCGAGCCGTTCATGTTTACCAGCAGTTTTATGCACATTTTGAGCATATAGTTTGCGTCAACCGTGTGGACGTTGTGGGCGTCCCAATTCCTGCGTTGTCTTTTTCCTGTTTTTTTTTTTGTCAGTCTGGCGTTTTACTTTCCAAAACCACGATGCGATTATGAGGCATACCGTAGCGGATGACTTCGGGTTAATTTTGACCACCTTGGTTTCTTTAACGTGTACCCAATACACGGTAAACAGGTGTTCTTGCACATTGCCCCCATCGAAAGGTTGCCGCCGTGGTCGGGATTTGATCCCGCAACCTCGGACATAGCGGCGTTACACTAAAGCCACTGTGCCAACACTGTGGGTTTCTGCTTAAGTCTCGCGCAATGCGGTTCCGTACATGGCGTGAGTCATGTGGTGAGTTGCATAGCTGTAGTACTAGTAATATGAATTTATTTTCAATTTATTCCTACCCAGTAGTATAGTATTGGTGTTGCAACTAGCGCGTGGTTTATGACATGTATTTTTGATAATGAATATATATATGTAGAATAAACTAGAAGGAAAATCGGGGGGTTCGGTTATTGTAAATCGTAACCATGTAGAGCCAATAAACCATGAAGCCAGGGAAAGCGCGGGGGAAATTAGATGTGGTTGAAATTGAAATGAACGAAATCACGAAAAAAAAATCGTTCATCCACTCATTTTCCCTTTTTTATCCTTATCTTCTACCTTTCAATTTCAACCCCAGCTAATTTCCCCTATACTCTCCTTGGCTGTGTGGCCTGTTGAGTTCACATGGTTGTGATTACACACACACACACACACACACACACACACACACGCACGCACGCACGCACGCACGCACGCACGCACACACACACACACACACATACACACACACACACGCACACGCGTTTGTGTGTGTGTCACGTTCTTGTGACGTGCGTCCCTACCCGGACCCGTTAAGCATGCGAAGTCATTTGCATCAGCTGTTCCTAAAACTGCTTGCTATTGTGCTTAATCACGCGCAATCCACAATGCAAACAAAATGAAAGGTTAGTTGTCTACGTCATTGTGCGCGATGATGAATACCATACTTATTTAATTACTTTTGTTTTGGTACCCGAGGGTCTCTGGGGAGGAGTTTCTGTAAATGTAGATGATATGCTGGCAGGCTAGTTGGATTAGCATAATTATGTACGTTACAATATGTTACTGCATGTATGTTGGCCTCATTCATAGCATTTTTTTCTTTTCTCAAAGTGTGCACCGAATCAGGGTGGGGGAGGGGTGGGAGAGGGGGCACCGTGGGTAATCGGGGACGCCGTAGCTGAGGGCTCCGGATAAATTTTGACCCCCTCGGTTTCTTCTTCTGGCATTGGAGCCTTCTGGCATTCCACTCCCGTCGAGACGCAGCCGCCACGATCGCGAATCGAACCCGCGACCTCGTTCTCCAGTAGCGCCACTGTGCGCTGCGTAACGTGTGCCCCATAATTTCGCACCAGTTCCCCGATTCTCGCTCCTCGCGCAACCGCACCGGTTAGCACCGAAAGCGGAACGCACGCACCTGTAGTCTTTGAGAGCTGCCGACGACGAGGAGGAGACGGCGGTCCTGGAGCCCGTGTAGAACCTGAGCCGGTCCAGCACCCGGCCCAGCTCCTGGCGCGTCACGGCGTGCAGCGCCTTCTCGTCACGCAGCGTCGCCTCCGCCGAGCAGCAGGCCTGCGCAACCGGCAGAGTGAGAGGGCGAGCCCAACGGGACAGCGCGCCGTTGCGAAACTGTGTCGCTTGCGCACGGCCGCACAATCTCGCGTAGCGCGCTCGGCGACCCGCGGGCTACGCCGTCGCCGAGTTGACGAAGCGTTCGCGCAAAGGATGACAGCCGCCCTTCGACGGGGCTTCGCCGAGCTACCGCTGATTTGCTGCCGCGCTGCCACCGTTGTACGGTCAGCCGCGTTCCTCAATGACCCGTGCGGATGTCAGCGTTCACTCTAGAAAAAAGTTTGCACTCTTTGGATTGTATTTTGTCGCCAATCAATAACCGTCGTCTGTCTTGGCCGCAGTTCCTTTCCCGAACGCTGCGAACCCGACACTTCCTCGTCACGGAAGGCTTGCGCGTTATCGGCTTGACAAAGCATTCTCGACAGGAAAGTAGCGAGCGCAGAGTTTTCAAGAGAGAGAACGCAAGCAAGGCAGATGACAATTATTGTTTGGGCACAAGATAAGCCCCAAAGGGTGCAACATTTTTTAGAGTGTCGAAAGTTCAGTATCACCGCTCTCGGGAATGACCTTTCCAGCTAAGGCTGTTCTCATTTTTTTATCTTTCCGGCTCATTTTAATTCCTTTTTTTATATGTTCTTTCAATATATATATATATATATATATATATATATATTATGTATATATGTATATATATTCGCTCTTTGAGATTAGACGCGCAGAATTTGAACTTTCATCGTAGCGTCCAAAGAGCATCCACTGATGGTTTGCTTCTTTGTGGTGGAAAGCATATCCTGGTTCATAAAGCTCCCATTTCGAAAGGAAGCACCCGGCGCTAACACTATTCGTGATGGTTTTTCTGCGCTTCGTTAAACTATTCGTACGAATAAAGGGAACGTACAACATGTACGTCGGTCGTTATTTATATTAATAAAGTTCAGTCGGGACACACAAGATACTATCGAGCCTTGTCCACATGAAAGAAATCAGCTGATTTGAGACAATGTGAACTACAAAAATATTGATGTGTGCATGTTGGTTCCTAATATAAGAAGTTAAATGTGAAGGGAACTGGAGCGTCTAAGAGCGCAAGACTTTCTAGCGTGCGCCTTTCTTCTAATGTCCTTGTTCTGTTAACAGTGAAATGTTTCAATCTGTATGCTAAATTAGCCAAATTTATTCAACTAACGACACAAAACGCTACCACGCGTACCCGCGTGGCATCGAGTTCCTGGCCGCCACTGCAAAGCCGTTCGGTAGACGACCTTCCCAGCCAAAACTCCACATCCTAAATCCTCATACCAGTGTTCGACGGGCCTATGACAGTATACTTCGTGGCGCACAAATAATAATAATAATAATAATAATAATAATAATAATAATAATAATAATAATAATAATAATAATAATAATAATAATAAAGGAGTTGCGCACAGCAGCCCGCTACACAGGGCTGAACATAGGCATTCCACTGCCAGGTAAGGTTGGGAAATATCCGCTTTTCTGAATAATCCCTAACCCCGCCATCATGACTGCGTTGAGTGGCTCTGACAAGTTTTAGATCGTATATTAGAGGTACAGAGGAGTAAACATTGGGAAATTCTAAACCCGCGAAAAAGTCTCACTTCCAGTCGTTGTCTCGATGTTGTGGCAAGTCCTCACGGTTATCACGGTGCCCTCGTAGTAGTACTAGTAGTATAACTGTTTTATTCAGCCCAAAATTTAACGCTCTGGCAAAAGAGCTTCACGCTGTTTTCCTAGCGAAGAAACGCGCGGTGGTGAAGTGGTGCTTCGAATCGACTTTAAGGCACTTCATGTGGCCGTTGACTCCGGATAAGTTTGTCACGATATAGCAGAATGCTGCTGCGGATGATACAGTGTGGTATATGCGCAGGAACTCGCCTGCTGCAGCGAGCGGATCTGCGCTTCGTAGCTGCGCAGCTTCAGTCCGGCCTCCCGTCGGCTGGCCTCCAAACGCTGCACGGCGTCCTCCATGAGGGCGCACTGGACGCACTCGGTGCATTGCAGCCGCTGGGAGAAGGCCAGGGCAGCGCCGACGTCGCCGCTCGTCCGCTGCTCCGGCCCCCGCGCCGAAGTCGGCGGGGAGCCCTCGGTCATCGACGACAGCTCAGAACTGTCGTTCTTGCTCTGCGGAAAGACGCAGCAGAGAACCGTGCAATGCTTCCTTCTCTTCTAACTTACTTCTCAGTATTTTGCAATGAACGACTGTTTATGCCGCAGTCCTCCCCAAAGCTGCCAAGTCGTGTCTCGCACAACCACAACAGAAAATGTTCATCATGCAGCGAAACATTCTGATCGCCTAGTGTGTTGTACGAGTGACATAAAATAGTGCAAATCAACACAATCGTGAGGGAGGGTACGAAAGACGATTGTTAACTCGCAGTGTTTATTCGCCAGCAAGAACCCACAATATTACTCACGTCCTCCCAATGACAACTACATCTTATGTAAATGACAGACGAAACGAATGCGCTGCGATTGGTGCCGAACCCGCGACTTTCTGAAAATGGACCATAAAATTTGCTCGCTGTTGACTGATGTGTAACCTCTGAAAGCTGCGCAGCACTCTGCGAATTCTTATTTTTTCGATTTGGTAAGTAAAAAGCGAAATAGAGAGAGAGACTGATTCAGCATGCACCTGCAAAGGAACTTCAAATGGTGTTCGCATCGCAGCACTTCCACCCTAAATAACTTTCTCGGTAACCACACCGACCCCTAGGTAACATTAAGGAAATGTAGGGATGTACCTTAGGTCGGCTTTTAAAACACAGTATTTGCTAACTGTGTACTTTGCGACACACACTATTATGTTTAATTACCCTTACATTTTTAAACCTTTCTTTAAAAATGGCTATGCAGGTTATCAGATATTTCTCCGGCGTGAGACCTTGACGTCAATGTGCAGACTATTCCCACCAGACCACTTGTGTACTTTCGTAATTGCATGCATATACAATCATAAATGTTTACTGACCACGGGAGCACACGAAGCATCCAATTTCCGAGTAGCCTGTAACAGTAGTCAGTAAAATCGAACATCAATATGTTGTTCACATGTTCTGGTGGAAGCTGTAAATGCGAATACTAGGCTGCGTTGTGAGGCTGGCACAGACATGGAGCTTTTCCTCAGATCTCGTGTTCCGTAAAATTGTGAGGTTGACTCTAGATTGCGTAGTTTTCTAAGACGTCGCCTTTCGTTATCATTGACTGCGCAAGCTCTCAGATCTAAAAATAAAAAACTACGTGCATTCTTCAAAACCTCGAAGTTAAGTTCAGAAGCTTAGACTGCTGGGCCAGTTGGTGCCTCATGTAGTGCAACAGGCACTTTTCTGTCTTCTCTTCCTCCATGTGAGCGGAGTTCTGCTTGCTGTAAGCTTAACGCCAAGTGTCCAGTCCACTCCGTTTCTTCCCGCCCGTATTTTGCGCTCAACGACGCTACCTCGAAGTAAATCTGTCTTGTGTATCGAAATCCTTCCAATTTGGCATTCGCCCGGCGCATACACACACTCAGTGCCCTGTCGTGTCAGCAGCTGAAGTTCGCAGGCAACATCGGCCTCTGAGCTCCCTGGCATGCATTTGTGTAACATACGCGACGGTGACGCCTGAGCAAAGCTACTTCACGCGAGCCTATGGCGCAAATGGTTGGCTTCCACGTAGCAGCTTTGTCGACACCACAGTCGAAGAAACAGTTTGCAACTTCACAGTTAAATCCCCAAAAAGTAATGTAGCAACCGATTAGGAAAAAATGCAGTTTCGCCCAAAGGTCGAATCAAGACTCGTAAATTTATGGGCAGCTTATACTGCCGATAGAACGCGCTTATTAACACGCCTGTTCTCACGCGTGCAAAAACACACACGGAGAAGGGTGCTATAATGTTAGGATTGCTTTGGCTTTATTCTATATCCTATTTATTCTCATCCACCGTTCACAGCCAGCCGATCCCGATGTTAACGCGGGCGGGTCACCGCTATAAAACCACTACTGGCCACGCGTAAAACGCTAATATCATTAGAAATAAATCCCTCGAGTATCCCGGGGTTCATTAGATGAGCGCGAGCACTAGTGGACACAAAGTTGGCGCGAGGAGCAGCGCCTGCGGTGGGGATCACACGGGCTTGTCCCAAGGCGAACGTTCCGTGCTGCCGTTCCTTTCACCCTTTCAACTGCGCCGCGCCTACGAAAGTCAGCACATTGCATTGACGCGCGGAAAGACAGCGCGTATCAAGGCACGAGCCATCTCGTCTCCCTCTCTCGCGCTCGCCCAGGCAACCACAGTAGACCACGTGATTTTCGACGCAGGGCGCGGGGACCCCGTATGCACCGTCGCCCCGAGACAGGACGGCAACTGCAACAGCGGGAACACGCCTCGAGTGTCCTCATACTTGCTATTACAGCAAGAACAAAAGATTCGCGCGCACAGTTATTTGTAAACACTGGTTGTTTGTGTTCTGTTAGAGTGTTGCGTGTATTAAAACTGTTCAAACGGAAGACGAATTGCATACGCAGAGGTGCACTGTTACATGTTCGAACATTTAAATTGTTTGAAAACTTTGCATGTTCACACAATTTACATGTTTAAACGATGCCCGAATGACCAGCGGATGTCTGTGCGCTAACAGCAATCGTTGTGTCGTGCAACGTGCAACGTGCGTGTTTGAACTACTGCAAGCCAACCGATGTGCAGGGTGTCCCAACTATCATGCACCAAGATATAAAAATATCCAAATGCCACGTAGCTGGACAGAACCAAGGTAATGTTTTTGCCGTCGCTTGGAGATACTCAGATTATTTTTTTGCATTCCGCCTATAATTACATAATTAGTCTTAATTAATTAATAAGATTCTCCAGTATACCATCACGAATTAGGTTCATTAACTAATTACGTTATGCGCATATTCCAATTTATGAGTTTGTCCCATGAGTTGCAAGGCAGATCCACTTAAAACAAATTCTGTGAATGTTTTAAGTGTTTTAAGTGTGTGAAACTTTCGACATGCATACAAAATTGCCGCGAGACTGGCCGCTCGAGGAACTTTGCGTGTATTCGCGGGCTTCTTTGACTTTCGGTAAAACACTTTTATGCAGAACCTATTGAGCAACAGAAGCTCTATCGGGAGTTTTTTATGCTGCTCTACAATTTTCTCAGACACTTTTAACTTAATTAAAATATTTGAGAAATCGAATAATTCGTTACGAGTAATTATGTAATTAGGCAGGCTGTCAAAAATAATCTGAGTATCCCGAAGCGACGGCGAACAACAATACCTTGGTTCTGTCCAGCTAGGTACCATTATTATATTATTTAAAGTGCGGCGAAAGTTACGTAGAACACCCTGTGCACACAGGATGTTTCAGGTAACTTGAACCAATGATCTTAAAAAAGTGGCAACCACAGCTGAATGAAACCAACGATCATTTGCCGTCGTGTGGCGCTCTTTAGATTATCTTTATGTTCCTCTTGATTAGTTAATTAAGAATAATTATGATACATGTTTAATATTCCCTGTAGAGTCAAGTGCGTTTCGTAGCGTTGTAGAGGGAGTTTAGAAACGACCGATACAATTTTTTGTGACAACGTGGCAACGTGCTACGCTGCAATTTTTCTTTTCTTTTTCCGGCGTTTAAAGAAAGCCCGCGAAATATGAAATTAAAGCACGTGACTACGCTCGAGCACTGTCTTATTGTCGCGCTTTCAACCGTGCCTCGAGGCTATCGCTTATTAGGGACGGAGGCGCTTCCTTTCCATGTGCCACCGCCATAGATGCTGACGCACTGTGTAGCCCTTGCCTAGAGCGGCGGCCGCTCACTTCGCCATGGTCCGCGCACACGGTGGTTTCTGCGCAATACGATAGCCCATGAGCGCAGTCACGTGGTTTATATATGCTGGAACATGTGCTGGAACATGTCATTTACAAACACACAATAGATTTTCTTGAGTCGAACAACATTCTAACTAATGTTCAGCATAGATTTAGACGGGGTTTCACTACTATCACGCTGTTAATCAACCTCACCCATGACATCGCTTATCAATTTTATGTCAGTAAACAAATTGACACTATCTTCAATGATTTTTCTAAAGCTTTCGATTCATTACGTCATCCTCACCTCTTGCAAAATTGAATGCGATACTAAAAAATTCCCGCTGGTTGAATGGATTGCTAGTTTCTTTTCCAACCGGTCCCAATACGTCGACTTTAGTTCTGCAAGGTCATCCATTCTTGAAGTAGGCTCTGGGGTTCCTCAAGGATCCTTCCTGGGTCCTTTATTGTTTTTAATTTATGTCAATGACCTACCAAAAAATGTTTCTTCCAGCATTCGTCTTTATGCTGACGATTGCGTCTTATACGACGTGATTCACTCTGCAACCAGTTACATGCGACTGAACGATTTTTTTGTCTCTTTCGGTGCTAGTGGGAAAAATGGGAAATGAACATCATTTTTAAAAGAAACGGTTGCTTTGTCCTTCACGAAAAGAGGGGCATCTGTATTTGCGACATATTCCTTGAATGGATCACCTTTAACCACAGTTCGACAACACAAATACCTTGGCGTAACAGTTACTCACAATCTCTCATGGACTGCACACATTGACCAAACAGGTTCAAAGGCTCTAAAACAACTTCGATACCTATGCTGTGCCATGCAAAAGGGTCCGAAGGCAACTAAACTCTTAATGTATAAAACTCTTGCTCGCTCCGCTATCGATTATGCCGCCACAGACTGGTCACCCCATAACCAAAATAACATAATCAAACGAGATGCAGTTCCGAAAAAAACCGTTCGTTCCACTTTCCCCGGTATGACCGCTATTTTTCACCCTCGTCTGCCCTCCCTGCGCTGAAACTTACATTACTTTCAGTACGTTGTGATTCGGAATCATTAAAATGTTTGCACAACATCTATAATACTTCAACACAGTGTGCATGTCTTTCACCAAGCCTTCTTGCACGCGCAACTTCCACGAGCTTAATCTTAACCCTTTCTATGCCCGTACAAATACTTTGAAGTATACAGCTTCTTTCCCCACACTATAGCAGTATGGAATTCCTTACCTGGCTGCTTTCGATCACTCCTGATAAGTGAATTCGAAAATGCTCACTATGAAAACCAGTGTGTGTAACTACCTAAATTAGGTTTACCTTATACTTTATGTGTATGTATTGCGCTGATTCGCTGCTTTTAAGAATCTATGAAAGCAATTTTCCAGTTCTTTGACTGTCGTACAAATGTTGGAAGAGTCATTGTTGATTGCACTTTATTTTTTGTTCACCCCTGTTTTCACCCACTTGCAGGAGTGCATAGTAGGGCTATTAATAGCCCTCCTATGGGGCTCCAGTATGTAGAAACAATATATATATATATATATATATATATATATATATATATATATATATATATATATATATATTAGAAGAGAGAGAGAGAGAGAGAGAGACCCTGTGTCCGCTTGACAGGTATTGATCCCGGTATATTGAGAATGACCAATGAAGCAAAAAAAAACGAAATGCGCGCGTGCGCTCAAAATCGCTGCTGCGATTCAGGCCGGCTATTTCCTGCGTGTCGCAGACATGTTACGTAATCTTCGTTCAAGGCATCCTTTGTATGAACTAATCAACCTAAGGCTCTCCCCGCACTGGGCTCGCAGAATAAGTAGCAAGAGTGCATATACTTGAGACGTAACATACCCTGATACAAGCAGTTATGCTTGCCCGGGACACGGGGGAACGTTCAGGTTGAGTAGCTCACACGAAGGATACTTTGAGTGGAGGCTACGCCACAGGACTTCGACACAGAGGAACGGCCCGGCCTGATTTGCAGCGGTGTTTATGCGCACACGCGAGTATTTTGTTTGATTTCTCGCATTGCCTATCATTGTCACAATCGCAAGCAATAGCATATTGAAGAACACGCTTTTGCACACGAGGAAATATGTATATCCGCATGCAGTGTCTGGGTCTATAAAACACTAAAGGGAGATCTGGCGCTGTTGTTAGGCAACCCTGAAAGTGATGGGTAGGAGTTTGATTTTTCTTTTCTCCGATTTGGTATGGGTTCGTTGAAAGAGAGAGAGAGAGAAAGAGAGAGAGAGTTAGCTTTTAATATTGCCAGCAATCATGAGGGCGTGCGCAGCCTCTTCCGCCTAGCAGACGGCCGAGATCCCCTGTGTCTCAGTGGCAGCTTCGGCCAGCTGGACGGCCCAGACCTGGTCTCGCTGGTTTGAGCTGAGTAGCAGGGTCTCCCACTGCTGCCGGTTTTGAATTTTGCGGCCCTCGAGAGGAGCCGCCTTAGAATTGGTCCATAGAATATGTGACAGATGCGCCCTTCCCATACATAATTTACACTGATCATTGTATTGCCCTTGATAGAATCTGATGCAAGCCACCGGGTTACGATACATGTTTGTTTGCAGGAGGCGCCAGGCTACCGCTTGTTTCTTGGTGAGCTCCCAAGAAATGGAGCGTGTTGAGTGACTTGAATGCTGCTCTTCATTGTTTGGTTTCTGCCTTACGCGGCGGACCCCACAAACAACTAGTTCTAGAAATTAGACTGCTGCTTCACTACCTCGTCGAGCAAGGACACGACACCACGTTGCAGTGGATTCCAAGCCACTGTGGCATAATGGACAATGAACATGCCTATGCAACAGCATGTTGTGCACGTGAGGAGTGCTTGCAAGACTCGATTCCATTCTCAAGAACAGGCGCAGCAATGAAAATTCGTGTGCTTGCAAATTAAGCAGACCAAGGTTGAAGCACACACGTCTACACTGACTGGACCCGTCCCTCCGACCCCCATCTGGACTTTCTCAACTCAAGACAGCAGTGCTTTGCCGACTGTGGCTTGTTGTCGCTTTCACAAGATTTTTCGCCTTCAGAGTAGGTATGGACGAGAGCGCGGCTTGCAGTCACTGTGGCGGCGAGGAGACTATTGAACGCGCACTTTTCCACTGTTCTCGATACAGCACGCACCAGCTATCACTAGCGGCCGTGTTGGCACGCCTTGACGACAGGCCACTTTCAGAACAGAGTCTTGGAATGCCCACACGAACTGCCATCGCACCGAAAGTCGGTCAAGGCTTTGTTGACCTTTTGACGTGGCAGTTCCCTATTAGAAAGACTATAATAATCCCATCCCGTCCCCTTCATCTTTTTTTTCCCGGCTTTCTTTTGTCCCCACTCTTCTTTCCGTCTTTACTTCCCTTTTCCCTTCCTCTAGTGCAGGGTAGCAAACCGGAGGCTTTAACTATGGTTAACCTCCCTGCCTTTCTATAATTTACATCCTCTCTCTCTCTTGATGAGCTCTGGATGAGGGGGGAAAAGTAACTGTAGCGTCCTTTGTGAATTAGCTGTGTTGTGCGTGCTGTTCGCAAACAATTTGCTTACTAGCAGTGGTAGTGTTTTACGTTGAGGGGTACCTATCATTGCGTTATGTAATCTTGAGTGCGTAACTAATTCTTGTCACTCGTGCATAAGCGTGTCGCTACATCTGGATGGCTCTTGTGTAGTGCCCCTTCCCCTCGGTGACTATATTAGATATATTTAAGCATTCTGGGTATATATGTAATGTTCTGAAAGGAGTACGACAGGATCAATTTGAAAGTAAATGAGGTCTGTCACTGCCATACAGCAAATTTGAGGTGACTATTATTGGTTGAAACAAGTAACCAGAAGGTTGTTGGAAGCAAAAGGGGCAGAGTTTAGCGAGATCTGTGGATGCTAGTGATTATTTACAGGGCGAATAAAGTGCCGTTGCGGTGGTACATTTACACAAGCACCTGGTTGACCTGTAGTATATTCAGCGTGAAACTATGCATACAGGAGCATTCGTTCGAGCCTCGATTTTTCTATATTCATTGTGGTGTGCTGCCTCTGGTCACTGCAGGCTGCAAGGACCGCTTTTTCTGAGCGTGAATAAATATCAGTTTAGATAAAGAGCTATAAAAGCACGTTCGCCGGTAATTTGTGACTGCTCACCAAGGTTCACAAATGTATTATAATCTGAAAGTTCAAGTTCGCCTACATACTTGCCTAGAAACTTCCCACTAGAAACTTCACTCGCTAAACTTTCTTCATGTGCAACTATGTATTTTAAAGATAGAGGCTTCTTCAAATGGAGAGCATAGAAATAAACGTAAACTAGCAAGTTTTGCACTCCACCACTCGGCCTTAATTAATTCTCATCGACATAATTGCCATATTTGTGACGAACACTGAAACAGTTTTTTTTTTACTGCGCTCTATCACGTCGTTCACTTACTGACGCTTTATCGTGCCTGAGGATCATTGCTGCCGTTGTATTTGACCCAAATTACTTAATCGTCAGTCAGCCGGTTGCGCCAACATACACTGCCTTAGATGAAAATTCGAAGCTGCAATAAGCGGCTTCATGTCCATTGAAGTCCTAACAGAAAGATAGGTATATACGTCTAAACATTTACCCGGCCTGCTGAAGCATTTAACACTTAACTGGTTAAATTTGGTGTTCTCGCTCTATGGACTCTACTTGACTGGAAAGAAACAGGTCCGGAGTTTAAAAATGCAGTCTCGAGGAAGCGAAGGCATGGAATAACGAATTAGAAACAGTGATTGGCCTTGTAACAAGAAAATGTATTTGAAGCAATTCTGCAACATTTATTTCAATCCATAACCATGCTATAAAAGCTTATATGCGAAAGCAAGAAAGTAGGCAGAACAGGTTGCAAGCTTAGTCAGTCTGCTTGAAATTTACACACGTACTTTATTATCCTCACTCAGCGTTGATTCTGTTGCATGCATTAATAAATGCCATTATATCTCACCCTAACAGACAAAATTTCCCTCGAATTTATCGATGGCGTAGTCGTGAGCTCACATGTCGGCTGCTTTCTCGTCGTCGTGGAGACCCGTCGTGAGGGCTCCACGATGACTGTGGCGTTCTGCTGCCGAGCCTGAGCTCGCAGGCTCGATCCCCGGAGACGGCGCCGCATTCCGATGGAGGCGTATTGTAAACAAAGCTCGGGTACTTAAATCTGAGTACACGTAAGAGAATCCCAAGTTATCAAAACTATTCCAGAGACCCTTACAACCTACTGCTCCGTTTCGGGGCATTAAAGCGCATTATTTGATTTGATCTCCATAGCCGAGACACAGTCACGTCATCCATATACTGTTTCGGCCGTGGCCATCAGAATGCTCTCATTTCTACAAAAGACCGGTTTAACATTGACCAAGTTAGATGCTTCAACTAAGCTTCACTCTCAAACTTCAGTTGGCACGTCATACCCGGGTCCTTGTGCGTGTTTAACGACGGCAGCTGAGACGCAACGTCGCCAACAGTGAGTTTCCATACACCTACTCTAAAATCAACCACATTTTTATCGATCTTCCGTGATAATATCGCAAGTATAATTTAATATTATCCCCACACTTAATGCAGAGTAAATCAGCGAACATATGAACTCCGGCAAAACTCTCCGCTTTCCGTTTAAGAGCCTATATCTCGCGTCCTCTATCCAGCAAGTTGCTGAAATCGGACTCGCAACTAGTAAAAGAGATGAGGTTGACTACACGCACGTGAGTCTGGATTTGTACTAGCACAGTCCGGAATGCCTCTACCTCGAAAAACAACACTGTATTCGGCGAAATTATAAGCCCCACCATGGTAAATATCTAGCAGGGATGTTCACTAGAAGGGCACCGGAACCATTGAGACATCAAATGTAAACACAGCAAGCTCACCCATAAGCGCTGCCGCTAGATCGCTTCCCATTGGCTGCCACCAATGAATGGCAGTGCACATCCACACCGCGCACAGCACGCATGCCCGTCGGCCAGCGCAGTCCAGTTAGGACGACTGTGCGCTACGGCTCGCGTGATACCAGCACGACCTTGAGAAAAAAACTGGGACAGCCGCTACTATATTTATTCGTGCGGGGAGCGTAGCGGCGAGGGAACGCAACAGTACGGCCCCGCTTGGAGTGGTCACGTGACTCATTGCGTCATGGGGGCTGCGTTCTCCCTCGCCGAAACGTCCGTTCAAGTTGACTGACTTTACGGGCTAGAGAAGACAATGTAAGCCACCGCGGTCTTTTTTTTTTTTTTTAGACATAAAGATAGAGTGCAGAGTACAGTTAGACAATGTGTTCGTTCACGGCTCCCTGCCCTCGCGTTCTTTTCGCACTCTTCCTATTCAGCGCAGTGGCAACGTGTTACTGAACTTCGTGGAAACTCGAACACAGAAAGGGACGCGTCAGTAAACGTTCCCATGCAAGGTGTCAACAAGTGCGGATGGCGGCAGCGAGGGTGAAACAAGAAATGCAGTTCACTTTCTTTGTAACGAAGTGAGTTCTATACAGTCTTGAAACGTTTCAGGATTCTTGTTTTACTTTTTCTAGGATTACATAAGGCTGTTGCATCTGTTACTATGACTCCTCTCAGGAAGCTTTAATTATATTTGTAAGATTTAACTAAGTGTCAGAGTACCTTCAAGGACCTTATGGACAGATCTTGAGCTACAACATGTACTAATTAGTCTATGGACTAGTGCCGCCTTTACCTCCCGTGCTATTTGCGAATGCACGTTTACCTTTTCTGTGAGATACTCAATGTGGTAAATTAATTATGCATGTTTTGTGTACCACGTGTCTGTCGCATGCAGGTTCGTTTGTCTTATGCGAATCATTTCATTTATCGTCGCAATTCCCAGTAGTGGTTTACCAGGCGTGCCACCAGGCAAACCTCACCGGCTTTCATCAGAGAACCTCGCTCTCAGCTTTTGACTAGTAAACTAAACAAGCGAACGACCAATAGGAACTAGCATGGTTTCAGTGCGAAGTTAAAAGGCAAAAATGCCCATTCTTGACTTGCTTAAAGTTAATTGTCTCCAAGACGTTGAATCTTGAAACCATGGCCACGTGGTGGGCTTCAGAGCGTATTATTTGGGGTCCCCACTGACAGTATTTTTCTTTTACGTAACTTCACGGATCAACAAGAGATTGGCTTTCGCCTACGAGAGGCTACATTGAAACCTTATCAAGGAAATTGTGCTTCTTGTTTCATATACGCGGTGAAGATTTTCTGGGTACATACTAATTACACATTAAGGAAGAAGAGCTTGGTATTTCTCTCTATTTTTTGCTTCGAGATATGGTGTTGAAAACTTGTACATATACGCAAAGTTATAGGCTGATTTTGAATATGCAGTACATTTTTTTTTATATGAGCTCCTCTTAAATAATTTAATTATTTGCAAGATATCAGTTCCTGCAGTTCGGCTAATAAGGTATGAATGGCTTCTGTATGATTTAAAGAATGCCATAAGACGAACATGATCACTCTGTCTTACAGAGAAGAAGAGTAGCAAGACTTGAAAGCTAAGTGCCAGAAAAACACTCACACGAGTTTCAACTACAAAACTTGCCAACTCATGTTCTACGTAACGCAGAACAATGACGTTGGTTATACGGCATTCTTTATATTATACGGAAACCAATGATACCCTATTTAACAAAATCTAAAGAACTATATTTTGCGAATTGTCGCATAATATAATTAAAGAAAGCTTGCCTGAAATTAGAACCAAAGAAGATTAACAAATAATGGACCTCATTATCAATATAAGCAGATAACGTTACATACATGTGCAACTTTGCAGCATCATACATCTAAGAATAATGATCATTAAAATTGGTGGTCTAAGACCCACATCTCCTCTTAAATAAAGAGCGGCCGTGCAGCTCCGGTCTAAGGAAGTGAGAGAAGTAAGGAATCGCAAGGAAGTTAACAAGACTATTCTTCTGTTGGGTTTCCTGCAAATGAGGAAATTAATTTAAATTAAGGGAGTGATTTCACAAGTGAAACGTTAAGTGTTCGGTAGGCACTACAATAAACGCAAGAAAGCAAAATAAGAAAGCTTTAAAATGGTTTGTTATTCGCAATGCCTTAGAGCACTAATTTTCTTGTCTTTAAACGTATTTCAGGCTTTTTATTTTGTTGAAGCGTTTGAAACAGAGCCCTTTAATTGCTCACTCTTCCTCCAGGAATCTTTTATTTGTCCCATGAGCCACGTGTGCTATCGGTTAAGACATTATGCAGTCATAAGTTCTCTCTCTTAGTTCATAATATTCTGCACCTAAACAAATATTCCTGTTCCTCGAAATCACGTCTCTATACCAGCTCTGAATACGAGATGCACTTGAAACGGCATCTTTAACCTGCGTTATTGCTACCACATATATTGTAAAAGTAACTGCAGTCCTCGGCTGAACAATTTGGAATATGTTACCCCTCGGGATTAACTCATCAAGGAGTTAATGTTTTCCACCGACCGATTGATTGATTGATTGATTGATTGATCGTACGATTGATTTATTTAGCGAGCTACCGACAAGCGAGCAATTGACAATGAATGAGTGAGTGAGTGAGTGAGTGAGTGAGTGAGTGAGTGAGTGAGTGAGTGAGTGAGTGAGTGAGTGAGTGAGTGAGTGAGTGAGTGAGTGAGTGAGTGAGTGAGTGAGTGAGTGAGTGAGTGAGTGAGTGAGTGAGTGAGTGAGTGAGTGAGTTAAGGTCACATGTCGCTGTGGTACATTATCATCGCCAAAGAAGCACCACTCACCTGGTAATCGGAATCACTGCGGCTGCCCTGCTGACTAGCACTGCTGTCGACAGATGTCGACTCAGAACCAATGCGAACTGTAAGAAAAGTGCACCACATATTACGATCACGCATTATTTACATAATCCCTTTAGCTACCACACTTTAACGAATACCAGCAAGGAAAAACGCGATGTAAGCGAGAGCGATTAATAGATATCGAACGTCTTTCTAAGAGATAGTTATTACGCCATAATTTAGCTACAACACCTGTACTTTTTATCTTTTTGCAACAATTTTTATTAAAAATTAAATTATGAAGTTTTATGTGCCAAAACCACGTTCTGATTATGAGACACACCGTAGTGGAGGCCGGCCGTAGCTTAACCTTGTGTTAAAAAATATGAATCTTTAAAAATGGAAGTTAAGCACAGGCTAAATAAACTTTCTTGTGACGGAACCAAAAGAAGTACTTGTAATATCATCTGCACGTATAACTATGTCCTATAGCACCAATAAACCTCGATCTAATTACCTCAACTGAAGAAATGAACATTATTTGACATAAGCAAGGAACGTCTGCCTTAGGGAATTTATGACTCGACATTCACCCAATGCAACCTAACTTTATAAAAGATAGTTATCACGGGAAACATTATGGGCGCCTCCTGGTGGCCCTTTTGTGGTACAATAGGCACAGCATTCACCATATTATTTTCATTCACATCAGAATAAAGATATAAATTATTACTCATGGAAGCAAGCTTTATTGAACGTTTCAAAATCTGTGCATAAAAAAAATTCATCCTGAGGGTAACGATAAGCTTACTTGGGATGCTGCTTTACGGAATGAAGAAAAACTATTGTAAAAGAAAGAAAAAAAGAATATTTTTACACATCTTACCTTACTACAAAAAAAAAGCATTAGACATGGTATATGAACATCTTCCGTACACGCATACTCTGTATTGTGAGAATGCAATGTCAGTCGTATCAACGTAAAATATGCACACCGAGCTTGTATAAGTAACATATTTTGCACAACACCAAAAGCAAGCTGCTTAGCATAAATACGAATACAGCGTACTCAATACTTACCTATTGACCGTTGTCCCGAGCAGGTAAGAATCACGATGTTCTGGAGGATGGAACAAAGTAGAAAAAGCAAACAAAATTGACAGGAAATTAGTTGCCGTGTTATTTAATAAAAAACGAAGCCACAAATTCTCGCCATCTCAATTGCATGCGAGGCCTGCTGGTAGGCTTGCTTATATTAAAGTTTTTTCTTTTCCATATAAATAAGCTATTTAGCCTTTTAGCGCACAAAAAAGACAGGGACAGTGCGACAGACGTAGACATTGTCATACTTTCTCTGTCTTTTGTGCACGTTAAAACGGTAAAATGGAATACCAACATGCCCAAACTTGCGTTCTCTCATATAAATAAGTCAAACACGCTCAATCTTAAGGTCATCTCTCACGAATAGGTTAAACACATTCAATATATAAATTAATTACACTAAAGCCAGCTCTCAAAAACTAAAACAAAAACATTAATAGGAATGCGCACCGCACTTATACACCGAATGGATGGGGCTTCCATAGGTTCGGGAACGAAAGTCTGTGCAGATTATGCATCGTAAGGGAGAGCGGAGGGAGAGGGGTGGAAGTGCTTGTATAACTGGGTCTCATTGTGCGATGCCCCTCAACTCAATCCTCGTGCCCATGCCCAACTTATTCGGCCCAGCAAGGTTCGGAGGCTAGGAGAAAGAACAAGGCAAAAGCGAACTCCAAATTTGAGGATTAGATTCCAGACGCCTCTCGTATTTCTTGGGATTTCCAGGATTCGCTCTCGCGAGACTACGTGTTTACCCCCCCCCCCCCCTTGCTAGCTTCGGTCGTGATCTTTCTTTTTCTTTTCTTTTTCGGACACCACAAAGAGCTTTATTCGACAATTGCGAGAGGGTCCACAGCTGCGGATTTTGGAAACTGACAGAAAAGCAGGAGCAAAGGAAGCCTTCGACTGTCACGTCGCGACAAGCAGATATCGGTAGTTTTTTATGTTTAATGTTTACATGAAGACAAGAAGCAGTGTTGAAAATAGGGCGCTTCTACATACGTCTATTCATATGGCCACAATAGTGACGAAGCTAAATGATTGAAGTAATTTTAGCGCGTTCCTCATTCATTTCCTTTATTTTTCTTATTAGCATTATCAATACATTACATATAATGCACTTAAGCAAGAAACAAGCGTATGAAGACGCAAGTTAGACAAACATTACGCACACAGGTCGATTATTGTTTAACATTGCTTGCAAAGCATTAACACACACACACAAACACACACACACACACACAGAGAGAGAGAGAGAGAGAGAGAGAGAGAGAGAGAGACAGACAGACAGACAGACAGACAGACAGACAGACAGACACAGACAGACACAGACAGACAGACAGACAGACAGACAGACAGACAGACAGACAGACAGACAGACAGACAGACAGACAGACAGACAGACAGACAGACAGACAGACAGACAGACAGACAGACAGACAGACAGACAGACAGACAGACAGACAGACAGACAGACAGACAGACAGACAGACAGACAGACAGACAGACAGACAGACAGACAGACAGACAGACAGACAGACAGACAGACAGACAGACAGACAGACAGACAGACAGACAGACAGACAGACAGACAGACAGACAGACAGACAGACAGACAGACAGACAGACAGACAGACAGACAGACAGACAGACAGACAGACAGACAGACAGACAGACAGACAGACAGACAGACAGACAGACAGACAGACAGACAGACAGACAGACAGACAGACAGACAGACAGACAGACAGACAGACAGACAGACAGACAGACAGACAGACAGACAGACAGACAGACAGACAGACAGACAGACAGACAGACAGACAGACAGACAGACAGACAGACAGACAGACAGACAGACAGACAGACAGACAGACAGACAGACAGACAGACAGACAGACAGACAGACAGACAGACAGACAGACAGACAGACAGACAGACAGACAGACAGACAGACAGACAGACAGACAGACAGACAGACAGACAGACAGACAGACAGACAGACAGACAGACAGACAGACAGACAGACAGACAGACAGACAGACAGACAGACAGACAGACAGACAGACAGACAGACAGACAGACAGACAGACAGACAGACAGACAGACAGACAGACAGACAGACAGACAGACAGACAGACAGACAGACAGACAGACAGACAGACAGACAGACAGACAGACAGACAGACAGACAGACAGACAGACAGACAGACAGACAGACAGACAGACAGACAGACAGACAGACAGACAGACAGACAGACAGACAGACAGACAGACAGACAGACAGACAGACAGACAGACAGACAGACAGACAGACAGACAGACAGACAGACAGACAGACAGACAGACAGACAGACAGACAGACAGACAGACAGCGAACTTCTTCTGATCCTGAGGAGCTACTGTCAGGACCCCTAATGGGAATCACTATATTTTTTAAGTTCTGGTGACGATATAAAGCCAACAAAAATGCAATAGGAATTTTCAATTAGCCTTCACGTCGTTTCTGTTCCACCCGATGCTGCGATAAAGAAATCGTCTCATTCAGCACAATAATTTCAGACATGTTTGCGTACATTTATTAAGGCAACAGACTTTCTATGTTCATGGTGAAGTTTGTGTCAACAGACGTGAGCGCCGGATTGTCCACCGAAGCGTCATCGCGCCATATGAAGACAGATTAAAGAATGAAAAATGATTGATAGTGATAGCTAGTGAATGATAACGTTATAGCAGAGATTCGTAGAGGATAATAATGACTTGTAATTTCTAATAATGACTACTAATGACTTGTAATCACTACTAATCACTCCGAAATGGTCAATATGCCTAGCGACAACTTGTAATGACTACAATTCATTAGAAATGACTAAATATGCTTAGTGGTGACCAGTAACGTCTACTAATGACTATGGTGTGACCGACATGTCTAACGACGACTTGTAATGGCCACAATTGATTACGAATGACTAAAATTGCTTAATGGTGAGCAGTAATGGCTAAAAGAAAGAAGAGAAAGAGAAGAGGCAATGAGGATGAGGCGAATGATAAGAGGAGGTAGAGTAGGCTTTCGCCGTTCACCTCTTACAAGAGATCTTAAGAGACCCTGTAATTTTTTTAACATAACACATGCCTTGGTAGGAATCAAATTAATTCTGCAAGAACTAATAGTGGGGAGCGGCTTTTGTAATATCAAACAGAAAATGACCGATTTTTTTTGTAAGTATCCTTAGAGCCACAGCCACTCTGTGAATATTTAGGGGTTTGTTTCTATTAAATTGCAGTGGTGTAGTGTAAAAGGGCATTTCTTTAGACGAAAGTACTCAAACCGAAAACGTTTTTCTATTATTCTTATGGAATTTTGGAACTGTTCAAATAAAGGCGGTTAAAACATGAACGCTTTTTTTTATAGAGTTTCTATGGAATATTGCGATTTCGCACTAAATAGAAAGCTTTCCTTGTCAGGAAATCACCTACACGTGATCTCGGGATTATTGAAATAAACTTCATTGTTTTCGTGAAAACACACGTTCCTTCATCTGACCACACTCGCACAAGAAATCCATTCATGCTTTCAGCCGCCTCGAGGGTTAAATACCAGCTCTGAAAGAGTCGGGATGACAGAGGGAAAGGCAGGGATGCAGGCGTTCAACAGAACGGAGAAGACTACCTGCTAATTTGGTCTCTCATGAGTCTACAAACAAAAGGTACAAGGAAGCGCAGCAAAAGCGCAGTGAACACACATGCATACGGAGACCTCTTCTTGCGTTCCTAAGCTTCTAAGACTCTTTGAAGCTATCTGATGAGGGCTCACTCAGTGTCTCGGTTCGCAGCACATGATTGAGCCTCTAACACAAATACTTCGCGAGATACACCAGTACGCAATACATCGTGCCTACCAGTGCTAATCCAGAGTGGGAAAGCTCTGCGCTCTTTCCGGAGATCGCCTACGTAGGATAGACGAGCGCTCGATGGTGTCTTTAAGACACTTGCCAAACCCCTTCCTGCGCCAGCTGCTCGTTAAGCTTCGCGAATGTGCCGCAGGACGCCATTTCTTTTTTATTGTTTACTGAAGTCGACAAAAACGATCAATTACTGAGCAACGACACTACACGCTTAAAGGGCTTCCTTTCGGGGCACTCCTTATCTTACCGCCGGGTCCCTGGAGCGATGATATTTGCCGCGTTACGTTCAGTCAACCGAGCGTGACGGAAGCGCAAGCTGCAACAGCGTCGCTACTCTCGCATTAGAGTTTCTTTATTTTAGACTTGCTGTTTGTCTATTTATTCGTACTAGTACATTTTCTTGCTCGCAGAGGCTTGCTAGACGAGTCAGTGGCGTGTATACGTGTAAGTCGCTTTTGTAATTTGCAGTAATGGAGAAGTAGTGGAGTTGCACGTTTTGAACAAGTGGCCCTGTAACCGTAACCATATACATATATATATATATATATATTTATATATATATATATATATATATATATATATATATATATATATATATATATATATATATATATATATATATATATATATATATATATATATATATATATATATATATATATATATATATATATATATGTATATATATAGTAATAGAAATGGACCATCCGCCAGAACCCCTGTCCTCACTTCATCGTCTGGTACCTGCGCTCGCTATCCCAGTGTCCAAGGTTAAGCGCAGCTTTTCTTACTCGCTAACATCTCCAGGGTTAGTTCTAGTGGTAACACATAAATACCCCGGAAAGCGGACGGAAACACGGTGCCATGGTAGCTCAATCGGTATAGCATCGCACGCGTAATGCGAAGACGTGGGATTATTCCCCACCTTGCGGCAAGTTGTTTTTTAATTCACTTTCAATTCCATGAGTTTATCACTTTCTTTAATTCAATTAGTAAATACAAGTAATTTCCCCTGCGTTCTCCTTGGCGGCTCTGTCTGTTCACTTCTTATGATATGACTAATAAAAATGGGGCCCCTTGGTTAACACCCTTTCCTCTCACTCTGTGTGTATATATATATATATACGGAGAGAGAGAGTATATTTACAAGACGCACGAAGCTGTCACAATGGCGGCTGGACGCGTCTTTATCATCCATTCCAAGCCATGAAACGGCAGCGTTCGCCAAGAGGGCGTCGCATAGCGAGAGGAACTCGCCAAATTAATCGCGCACAGTAAGAATAATAGGATAATCCGCCGCCGGGCCTTCGAGGAATGCATCCGGCAAACCGTGTGGGCCTTCCTCTTTCGCTTGCTCAGCGCCTGCTGCCGGTCGATAAAGTACGTCGCCACTGCGCGTAAATCTTTCGGACGACTGCTCTCAGCTGTCGTGTCGTATTCTTTACTAGATGAAATTGTGCTCCGAAGAACGAACTGATGTGAAATAAAAGCGGGCTTTTAGGCGGCTACGGAGCAGGAGACAGATACTGCGATGAAGGGTCTGAGCTTCTTTTTTCAGCGCTCCCCCGAGAAGCGAAACGAGTTTCCGAGCTGCAAACGACAGGCTCGTTGCGTGTTGAGCTGGAGCCTGAAGGGGTGAGAGCGCGCGAAATCGCCGGAGCGAATGGACTGCGAAACATTCAAGTCGGTCGGGCAGGAAGCGAGAAATAAATTGTGTCGCCCAAAGCCCAGCGCCGTTTCACGTTAGAAACTAGCGCCGATGCGTTTTGCGAGTGAGTGGCTGGCTGTCTTCGGGCATTGCGAAGTCGCAATTATTTGCCAAGGGAGCACGTCGGAATGTACATCGCCTGCATACACGCGGAAAGCAATTGCAACATCTGCAATGCACACACGTATATCTGTGTGTGTGAGTGTTTTCAGGTGAAACACAAAGTGTGCTGAGTGACCCGCACAGAGGACATCCGCAACACCTCAAGCATGCGTCTGACTGGTCTGGAGGAGCAGATTTAACTGTGAGGCATTTGGCATGTCCCAGCATGCTTAACCTCGGCTATATAGCACAGTTGTTAGCACTCTTGGCTTTCTACTAACCATTGCGGCATTCTCTTACTTTCTGTTATTGCTAAAAAAAAGAAACATAAAGCAAGAGGAAAGCATAGCAACAAGCGCTACATCCACGCAAACACATTTTTTGTTAAGCAACAACCTTGTTTGCAACCGTGCATTACAAGGAAGCGATAAGCGGGGATATGAATAAAAAATGACAAGACGTAAATGCACTCGGAAACTTACAAGCATGAGTGTTTCCCTCGCAAGCAATCAAATGATGTTTAACTATCCAGCCTTATTCAGAAACAGTAGCAGCGCTCGTTCACTTTTGTGTATAGATGACGCCCGAGGCGAGAGCCTCCGTGGATTTGGCTCCGAAGACGGCAGATCGCCCAACGATATTGCACTAGCACGCACAGAGACAAGGCAGAGAACCCACAGAGAATGTGCTGCATAAAGAATGCCACTGAACCTCTCCATTATGTAATGAATGGATGAATGGATGGATGTTACGAGCGTTCCCTTTTGAACGGAGCGATGGGCTGCGGCACCAAACTCTTCCTATTATACTGTCTAATGTCCTACTTAGGTTAAAACAGAAGAAAAGAAAAAGAAAAAAAAACACCCAATGAATTCAAATAACCAAATTTTCTGACCTCCTATCGTGAACTTTGCTTTTGTACATCTACGTTTGTTTTTTGTCGTTTCCTTACTTCCACCAATCTTCCGATCGCCTCTTACTAATCTCCATTATGGGCATGTTTACTTTCCCCCTGCTCTCGCTGAACCAAAGGGCTTCAAGAAGTCCAGTGGTGCCTAAATTGATCGCTGGACAGATATCTTCAGATTCTAATAAAACATGCTATAATGTTTTCCTCGCTTTACCGCAGCAAGCACATCCTTCTTCTTCCTTCTTATACCTCGCTTTATAGGGGCTTACTAGGCACCTATAAAGCCCCTATATAAGCACCTTCATAGTTGCATACTAAGCACGCCCTACTCCTATTCAGAAGTCCCACAAGAGTTTCCTTGGATGGTAGCTCCTTCAATGTGGTAGACGCCTCCAACGTTGCAGGCGCTTCGCTGACATCCTGTCCAAGTGGTTGACTTTCCTGCTGTTTCCTGAATTTTGCACGGGGGCTCCAATTCTCGTAGTTGCGCCACTATTTTGCAGTGAAAAGGCAACTGAGTGCGATATGAACTCCTCGACACAGAGACCCATGGTCAAGAAGGGGGCCGACAGATGCAGGAGCACATTGTGGTATAAATGTTTAGGACAATGCGACATGCTGAAGCAACGTAGTCCACTGGACACTGCAGCGGTGTGTGTGCGCGCGCGTGTGTGTGTGTGTGTGTGTGTGTGTGTGTGTGTGTGTGTGTGTGTGTGTGTGTGTGTGTGTGTGTGTGTGTGTGTGTGTGTGTGTGTGTGTGTGTGTGTGTGTGTGTGTGTGTGTGTGTGTGTGTGTGTGTGTGTGTGTGTGCGTGCGTGCGTGCGTGCGTGCGTGCGTGCGTGCGTGCGTGCGTGCGTGCGTGCGTGCGTGCGTTTGAGCACCACATATAACTTGACTGCTGAGCACCACATATCCAACATATCCAACACCACGTCAGGGTGAAGCCAGTGGCACTGAATGCCGGCGAGTTCAGGGGAGCAAGCCCGAGTCTTTCCGGTTGAGTGAACGGATCCGAAATAAAGCAAATGGTACAGTCCGCTGCCTAACACATTATTCGAGGCGCGATGTCCATAGAGACCGTAGCAAGCCTAACTTCGGAGTGCCTCGCGTAGGTCAGCGAGAGTACCATGTTGCACAGGCTACTCAGTGGACCATCACGTTGGGCCTGCTACGAAGGCCTTATAGAGCTATTCTTCTTTGTCTTCGCGTGGTGGCGCTCTGCAATACTTGCGCGGTTCTTGCAGGTTATTCTGGTTTGCTCCAAGTTGCTGTTATTGTGCGCTTTCTTTGCGACGTCTTCACTACTCAGTCCCCTCCACTCTCCACGGTAATTCCTACTCTCTTAGGAATTACCGTGGAATGGTTGCCTTTTTCGCCCATTTCCACGATCGTTTATCGCATTTCTTTGCGTCCACTATCACAGCAGACTTATAGTCGCTTCAAGAGTTAGTATATTCACTATATTTGCTCTAAATATACCTCTCTCTTTGTCGGAATATGTGATTATTAATGTCTAGCGCTATGCAAAGAGAAAACAACTGCAAGTTTCCCCCTATTTCTGTTAAGTTTATAGCCTTAACAAACTATTTCTGTAAGTACAGAAAGAAAATTAAGGGGCTCCGATGTTGCAGGCACATTCTGTAAGGATGCGCGAAATAGGCGGGCAGCAGAATACCCAATAATGAAAACAAGAGGTTCTAGCATTACCATTCGGTGCAGGTTCGTAATTACTTCGGCATCCGAACCCTAAATCAAGATTTTGGTGCACACATCTGTCAGGGATCCTAAACATGCTTGCACATTGTTTCAAAAACAAATATAAAATATTTCGTGTAGTGATAGGTGGAAGACAAGATCTACCAAAATACGCAGGAAATATTCGTTCATGGATACTTTTAAAAATATAAAACCAGCGAACCGTAGCAACCCGGTTACACTGCAACTTAAATTTCCGGCTGGTTATTTCTGCCCGATTTCTTTACACAGAGAGCATTTTAGGCGCAGGTTATATAGCGATAGGCTATTTTCATGTTTGAAAAGTGAAGCATCCCGACACAGAAGTTTGGTACACCGCAACAATTTAATTTGCGTGCGATGCATTTCGCACACTTCAATATAAAGTCATGCGTGATGTGCCAGATTGCTTGATTAAGTAGAGACACGTATAAAGAAGCTTTGGTTCTGCCGTCGTTCATTACCGAAATTTGGAAAAGGCATTTTTAACTTGAACATAACGTTAAAAAATAAAGAAATCTTAAGAAATAACTTCGTAAAAAATAAGAACAACGGATATTACTGAAACGCTTTTCTTTCTTTACTGGGAATACGTTTATAAGGTTCCTAGTGAGCTGAACAGTAAAAGAAGTAACATAAATCATAAACATTTATGTATGATATGAGTGTCGAATCAGCAGTTGCGCAGTATGCTTCAGAAAAGACATATCGCACTTAATTGTCCGCATCAAATTACCTTTCAGGTTGTTCTCTTACGGGGACTTACAAAAGCGAAATATTGAAAAATTGTTTCCCCATACGTACGCTCTGCCAAGTGCGGTGCTTTCTAGAATGTTTTCGTCAGATGGGCTTTGCTCGTTGGTGCTAGACGACTTCCTACCACTGCAGCCACTGTGTATAGCTTTCGTGTCTGCGGAACTGATACACCGAAGAGTGACTGAGCATGTAGTGAGGAACAGAATAATATGGGGATAATGAATACCTTCTTCCGCAAGCGGGATAGCCGAAAGTGGACGTGGAGGAGCCCGAACGGCGAGACTAGAAATGAAATAGACTTCATACTCTGCGCTAACCCTGGCATCATACAAGATGTGGACGTGCTCGGCAAGGTGCGCTGCAGTGATCACAGGATGGTAAGAACTCGAATTAGCCTAGACCTGAGAAGGGAACGGAAGAAACTGGTACATAAGAAGCCGATCAATGAGTTAGCGGTAAGAGGGAAAATAGAGGAATTCCAGATCAAGCTACAGAACAGGTATTCGGCTTTAACTCAGGAAGAGGACCTTAGTGTTGAAGCAATGAACAACAATCTTGTGGGCATCATTAATGAGTGTGCAATGGAAGTCGGTGGTAACTCCGTTAGGCAAGATAACAGTAAACTATCGCAGGAGACGAAAGATCTGATCAAGAAACGCCAATGTATGAAAGCCTCTAACCCTACAGCTAGAATAGAACTGGCAGAACTTACGAAGTTAATCAACAAGCGTAAGACAGCTGACATAAGGAAGTATAATATGGATAAAATTGAACATGCTCTCAGGAACGGAGGAAACCTAAAAACAGTGAAGAAGAAACTAGGAATTGGCAAGAATCAGATGTATGCGTTAAGAAACAAGGCCGGCAATATCATTACTAATATGGATGAGATAGTTCAAGTGGCTGAGGAGTTCTATAGAGCTTTATACAGTACGAGTGGCACCCACGATGATAATGCAGAGAAAATAGTCTAGAGGAATTCGAAATCCCAAAGGTAACGCCGGAAGAAGTAAAGAAAGCCTTGGGAGATATGGAAAGGGGGAAGGCAGCTGGGGAGGATCAGGTAACAGCAGATTTGTTGAAGGATGGTGGGCAGATTGTTCTAGAGAAACTGGCCACCCTGTATACGCAATGCCTCATGACCTCGAGCGTACCGGAATCTTGGAAGAACGCTAACATAATCCTAATCCATAAAAAAAGGGGACGCCAAAGACTTGAAAAATTATAGACCGATCAGCTTACTGTCCGTTGCCTACAAACTATTTACTAAGGTAATCGCAAATAGAATCAGGAACACCTTAGACTTCTGTCAAGCAAAGGACCAGGCAGAATTCCGTAAAGGCTACTCAACAATAGATCATATTCACACTATCAATCAGGTGATAGAGAAATGTGCGGAATATAACCAACCCTTATATATAGCTTTCATTGATTACGAGAAAGCGTTTGATTCTGTCGAAACCTCAGCAGTCATGGAGGCATTACGGAATCAGGGAGTAGACGAGCCGTATGTAAAAATACTGAAAGATATCTATAGCGGCTCCACAGCCACCATAGTACTCCATAAAGAAAGCAACAAAATCCCAATGAAGAAAGGCGTCAGACAGGGAGATGCGATCTCTCCTATGCTATTCACAGCGTGTTTACAGGAGGTATTCAGAGACCTGGATTGGGAAGAATTGGGGATAAAAGTTAATGGAGAATACCTTAGTAACTTGCGATTCGCTGATGATATTGCCTTGCTTAGTAACTCAGGGGACCAATTGCAATGCATGCTCACTGACCTGGAGAGGCAAAGCAGAAAAGTGGGTCTAAAAATTAATCTGCAGAAAACTAAAGTAATGTTTAACAGTCTCGGAAGAGAACAGGAATTTACAATAGGCAGCGAGGCACTGGAAGTAGTAAGGGAATACATCTACTTAGGGCAGGTAGTGACGGCGGATCCGGATCATGAGACAGAAGTAATCAGAAGAATAAGAATGGGCTGGGGTGCGTTTGGCAGGCATTCTCAGATCATGAACAGCAGGTCGACATTATCCCTCAAGAGAAAAGTGTATAATAGCTGTGTCTTACCAGTACTCACCTACGGGGCAGAAACCTGGAGGCTTACGAAAAGGGTTCTACTCAAATTGGGGACAACGCAACGAGCTATGGAAAGAAGAATGATAGGTGTAACGTTAAGGGATAAGAAAAGAGCAGATTGGGTCAGGGAACAAACGCGAGTTAATGACATCTTAGTTGAAATCAAGAAAAAGAAATGGGCATGGGCAGGACATGTAATGAGGAGGGAGGATAACCGATGGTCATTAAGGGTTACGGACTGGATCCCAAGGGAAGGGAAGCGTAGCAGGGGGAGGCAGAAAGTTAGGTGGGCGGATGAGATTAAGAAGTTTGCAGGGACGGCATATTCGCATATTCAAGGCGGACATTGAAACAAGCGTGTATTGGGGTCGTTGGGATTTATACTAAACACTGTTGTAATGGCTAAAGAAGACTGATATGACAACGAGGGTTGAAGTCGTTGTCAAAAGAAAACTAGGTCAGCCCACGAGAAGAGTGCGACGCACTGTTGAGGAGCTTTTTGACGATAAACAGGAAGGAACAGCCAAATGGTTGGGCGGAAAGAAAGAAAGAAATGTTAATAAATGTATCTGGTCTCATAAAGAAATGGGACAGACACGGTACGAAAAAAAAAAATAAGGATGCCTGCTCAAAGTTCATTTCAGTTGTTTTTTGTTTCTTTTTCTCAGTGCGCCCATTGCAGGAGAGTTTCACGAGTCGCGAAAAGTAAATGCTTACTGGGACGGAGTCTCCGCTGGACGACGACTGATTGTCCTCCTGCGAGGACACGTTGGCGTAATTCGAGTCCACGGAGGAACAGTTGCTCGCGCTGCGCCGGTGCACGTGGGTGGCGGTGCACTCCGCGGTGATCACGGTGGTCGACGACGTTTCCGACGAGGGAGGCTGGAACAGGTGGCCGCCACCGACGGTCGCGTGCCGGCGCCCCTTGATGGGCTCGACACGCGCCCAGATGACGTCGTCGCGCCACTGCAGCGGGCGGATGACGCGGCCGGGGAGCGCGAAGTGCACCGTCTTCTTCTTGGACGAGCGGCATCCGAGCGCCGCCGCCGACGAGCTCATCAGCGGCTCGAGGAGCGCGCTGCTGGGGACGGTCAGCCACACCCGCACCTCGTCGTCGCCTGCGCGGTGTGCACGCTCCAGTTAGAAAAGCAATCGCGCAGCAAGAAGTGGCAACAAAGAAAGAAAGAAAGAAAGAAAGAAAGAAAGAAAGAAAGAAAGAAAGAAAGAAAGAAAGAAAGAAAGAAAGAAAGAAAGAAAGAAAGAAAGGAAACAGACAGGCACACGGACAAGGACTATTTCCCTCGTTGAACCAAGTCATTGCCGGTGGAAGTACATTTGCCCAATATTCGACTTCATTTGGGAGAGTCCTCGCATATCTTAGACGATGCGCGTTCCCACATTCGGTGGATAGATATGCTGACTATAAAGAAACATTAAAAACAAACACTTAATTGTTTCAAATTGATAGAACAGTATTTCGAAACTTCATTACAGCTAACTTGCTGGTGTGAAGTTGATTATTAGAATGGTGAAGATGAAAGATGGATTTCTTGAACTTCGCGCCGATATGTCAGCACCAGTGCGTCCATGTGTCGTTACGGATATCGAAGTATCTTGTATTTGATTGATTGATTGATTGATTGATTGATTGATTGATTGATTGATTGATTGATTGATTATTTCTTTATCGCATACACACGTGATGGGAGGCGAAAGGAAAAGCCATTCAAGGATGGCTTGAGGGAGTCCTTCGCTCTCATACTGGCAAAGACAGCAGCAGAGGCACACACATTTTGTGACATGGTCGTACACTTTCACAAAACCATCATATTCAACACAACATTGTCATACACTTTGATAACACCTTAAAATTAAACACATCACTAGTTAGTGCCCTACACAGGGCATCATGCGTTAACATGTCAGTTCGCTTTAGTATCGAACGCCAGCACAACACTTCATAACAAAGTATGCGTAGTAATACTGGCATTAAAACAATATAATTCAATACAAATCATAAACAGCTCTAGAGGTCAATGTTAGACTAGAAAGAACGCGTACAACTCAGATAATTTTGCTTCGCCAGTATGGATTTGTTGTTCATTATAGTCATTTAGTAGGCGTGGAAGTTTGTTGTGAAGCATTTGCCGACCATAGCCAGTACGAAAAAATGGCGTAGTTTGGGATATTATGGCTGCTTAATATTAACTGAAACTTGCTGAGTTCAGTACCTGGCAAATTTAAAATGAGCTGCAGTCTAAATTCACTGATTACAAAAAAAAGAACTAGAGCCGAGCAGATGCCGTAAACATTCACGACCATCATGGCGGGCTAGCGCGGGAATTTGAAGGCGGCGTCACCACTTGTCCTTTTTTCTTGCGTCGTATCTGACTTAACCTCTTCACACACTGAGAGCGCATTTGTTGATATTGCATAGAAGTGTAATAGTCTGATAGAGTCCACACTTAGCTTTTTTTTCTGCAGTGTCACTTTAATAAAAGGCTGGAGATGTTTTGCAAAAGAATATAATGTTGGGCGATTTGGTAAGCTAACATATTCTTGGTTTGTAGCGCGAAGCGACGCACACACACAGACTAGTCACACGAAGCGCTCGTCCCGTCTTCTTCTAGCACGTGTGTGTGTCACTTTGCGCTACAAACCAAGGTTATGCTACCTCGAGATATTTGTCTGACTGATGGCCTGGCGTGCTACTGCAAATGCTAGGCTATAACTAGGACCTACGCAGTGGTCGACACAAGCACACAAAGATCATATGCGTCTGAATATTACTCTTGGTGTTTGATGGAAAACGCCACAAACTCAGTGATAAAACAAAGCATACAAACGACGCATTCTGTGGAACGCGTTCATCTGACTCCGTCTGAGTAAAGCGAATGCATCAAACAGGGCTGCATGCATTCACCTGACACCATTTGACAATTTTTTGTAGATATGCTTCCCGGCAAGCTTACCGGAAAAAAAAGAGAAGAAAAGACATTGCGCATTATCAGTATAGTATGAGAGCTTCTGGAAACTGACCCAAATATGGTAGAATATGTCAATTCTTCAAATTGAGTTGTGATTCCTTTTATTCTGAGGGTGTTTGGCGGCAACATTTGGAAGGAACATTTGGTTTATGTTATCCAGTATGGAAGTTCTCGCACAGCCGCCAAACCAAGGTCTGGCGGATTGAAGAGTGAGTCGTTTCCTATTTGAAACAACGAAGCGGAGGAAAACAGAATCACACCCAATGTAACTGGTAGCACTAGGCCCTTGTTTATTTCCGTGACTTCTTCGTTAATAACTGATCGCCCGTTTCAAATCAGCAACAATACCTTCCTTTCCTTTTCTACAAAATGTAGTGTTGTGACACAATTCTTGTATCTTAAAGTGCGACATGGGGAGAATGTTCGATAGGACAAAGCTGATTTCATGTGTAACAGCTCTACATCTCAATCTCTCTCTCCGTTTTCTTTTTTCTTTTTCTTTTTATTATTCTTCACCATTCCTCGCATCTACGTCGGAAAGCAACATAACGAAGCAAATTTTTTTTTCTGTCATTTCTGACACATGACGGAAATCGCAACAAAATTGCACGTGATCAGGCCCATCGCGCCCTACTTACCTTTGTAGAGTTAACCAACTTAGGTTCACGTTTGTAGCGTGAACATTCAACATTGCGTAGTAGCGTGAGCTTCAGTGACCGGCCCTACTGTGTGTTATCTGTACTGTGTTCTACTTTAGTCTTTAGATTTGCCCTGTTGCTCTTCCTTTCCTCTTTCCTCCCCTCCTTCCTATCTTCCTTTTCTGTGTTGCTGTCACCTACCTTCAGAAGAGTAGGCAGGCGTTGTGCCCCTTCTGGTGGCAGTTGCCAGCCTGCTCCTCGCTTTCCCTTTCCTGTTAACTATGTATATGTGTTCAAAACAAATAATAATAATAATAATAATAATAATAATAATAATAATAATAATAATAATAATAATAATAATAATAATAATAATAATGTGACCGAAATGTTCGCAAGGCTTTAAATCAACTCCAAGCTTGTCTTTTCTTTATTGCTCTCACATAAAGACACGCAAAAATACTGCAAGTTGGCCTGCTCCAACGCCTTGGGCGGCGTAGCTACCTGCGCACATCTGTTCCCTGCCCATTTTGTGTCAGCTGTTGCCTCCTTGCGGATGTTGGCCGAGAATAGCGTGTGTCAACCGTCGAACGCACGCAGCATAACCGGGTGCTCGTCGACGGCGCATGCGTTTGCGTCCGGCTAAATATATTTGCGTTCATGCGCGTCCTCCGCCATTCATTACGTTACATCCGGTCTCTGCCGCAGTGGCATCCGGGAACTTCCGGTGGCCGGAGATGGCGTGCGTGGTCACGTGAACCCGGCGGCATGGATGGGCGCACTTGGGCGCCCGCGTCACTCGATGAATGTGCGTCTCCATCGGACTCGTGCTGCGCGGAGAGTGAGTTGGCGGTGACGTCATCATCATGTGAACTGCGTCTAGGGTGTCGGATGCGCGGATAGCCTAGCGGAAACCCCTTTGTAGTTTCTGGTGAAGCATTGGCACGGCTGAAGTCCCGCGCTATGCAGCGAGTGTTAAAGCGGATTAGTTTTTTCATTGTCACTGAGACAGCCGGGCAAGGACCGGCATATTCTTAAGCTCACGTGATAACGTTGTAAAAGTGGTTAGCCGGCGACACATGGTCAACCGTCAAAAAAGAAAACTATACGTGTCATATTATGAAATACAAGACGATGGTACAATGAGGTGTTGTCGAATTGCGAAACTTAAAATAAAATGGAAAATTTGCCAACAGTGTCGATGGTGGAGCTCTCATCTTCAGTGCTAGTTAAAACTTATTGCTGTGTTCGGTCACAGGTTTTCCGAGGTTGTGAGATATCTTCCAACAAGTTTTTTACTGTTGTATTTCTGCTCTGTTTATTCCCAACGCATTCAAAAATCTATTTTTTATTAATATATAATAAAGGAGGAAGGCCGATGACAATTATGAAATTGAACCTCAAACAACCGATGTACTTAAATTTGTTTTCATTCAGCACATACGCATTCTTTCGAATATTCAAAAAATGAATGCGCGAAGAGCCGACATTAGCGTCATGTCTTGGGATGGTCCAAACTCGCAAGCTCAGTCTCAAAACGCAAAAGTTCCAGGTGTTGGAGCTAAATGATGCAAGGACCATTGTATTTGGGATGATGAAAATATATGATCAATCAATCAATCAATCAATCTATCTATCTATCTATCTATCTATCTATCTATCTATCTATCTATCTATCTATCTATCTATCTATCTATCTATCTATCTATCTATCTATCTATCTATCTATCTATCTATCTATCTATCTATCTATCTATCTATCTATCTATCTATCTATCTATCTATCTATCTATCTATCTATCTATCTATCTATCTATCTATCTATCTATCTATCTATCTATCTATCTATCTTTCTATCTATCTATCTATCTATCTATCTATCTATCTATCTATCTATCTATCTATCTATCTATCTATCTATCTATCTATCTATCTATCTATCTATCTATCTATCTATCTATCTATCATTATTATTATTATTATTATTATTATTATTATTATTATTATTATTATTATTATTATTATTATTATTAGTAGTAGTAGTAGTAGTAGTAGTAGTAGTAGTAGTAGTAGTAGTAGTAGTAGTAGTAGTAGTAGTAATTGTAGTAGTTCCATGCTACCATCTTTGAAAACAAAATGCCTGAACACGGTGTTACGACCACTGTCCGCACCATTTTATTCTTTATATTTCATGACATATGGAGCACGTACCTCTGTGTTGTTTGACTATACTAATATGTTTTCAGAGCAGCCCGAAATACTGGGTTTTGGCTGACACGTGATGATCAGCAACAGAGAATGTGTTGTACGCAAAAAAAACAAACATGAAAACAAAAGCACCAGTGCGGAGAAACAGCTGCATAACAGACATGTCAGAACAGAAACCACAAGAGAGACACAGTGAGCCATCGTGTCCCTATTGTTGTTAATACCTTTCTATGGCGCCGTTGGTCATCAACTACATGTTCGCTTTCTTATTAGGTTCTAAGCTGCTCGCCTCTCTCAGGCGAGCCATTGCTGTAAAGGTTCTGGTGGGACTGTAATGTAAGAAATACGTCTCTTACAACGTCTGTAAGACTACCCTGTCAAGTTCTTAATTAAATTTTCTCCTTTCTCGATTCTCATGAGTTCACTGAACGTAAACAAATTTATCTCCAATTCAATTTGTATTTCGGGCTTTACAATATGCTTCGATTCGTGTTTGATTGCACCTTGCTTTATTAATTGGCCGACAAGGGGCACTTTATTAATGCTGCCCCGTGTCGCGTACAGCAATCCGGACGCGCGTCTGGTTGACCTCCCTGCCTTAGCTTCCTTCTTCTCCTGATAGCTCAGAAATCTATGTTGGTAGAGAATCACTTTTCTCGTTCCTCGAGTGCCTCAATCTTCATTGCTCTTTCACTGATGCGCTTTTCGTTTATTCCCGTTAGGTGGCCAAACTATCTCGGCCTTCTCTCTTGAACATTATCTTCGATGTGTGCAAAGTAAAAGTTAATGCGCAAGACAAATCATATTAAGAAAACGAAGAACAACAAGAAGTATAAGAAACTGTGATTACTAGTAGTGCAGAAAGTTCGCAAGTGAATACTTTGTAGATTAGAATAGTTGGCCGCAGGGGCTTAAAACAAATAGGTAGAGCTGCACAACCTAGTCCTGTGGTCATCGCCGACTGTTGATTGCCTGATCGTAACGGGAGTTTCAGCAGATCCTAAGGGAAAACATTTGCGGCTTTGCGGTTTTCGCCTGAAAGCGTTCTTCTGCTTCGCTCACTCTTCTGCGCCAAGCACTCGAGTTAGGCTTAGCTGGCGCCTTACCGCGAACTTGCAGTGTTTTGGAGTTGCCGTAATGAGAAACTAATATTTTGAGAGCGGGGCAAGTCGTCTATTTACCAGAGCGTGGAGCTCAATAACATGGTGCATGAGAAAAAATACAATACAAGAACTTAGTTTTGGTGGCTAGTTATATAGAGTGAGCCGTGGCACGCTTGCGACATACGCCTTAAAGATTGCAATGTTGACGAAAAGAAGACAATTAATAGGCACACATATTTACGCATACTTCGCCCCACAGCTAATGTCGTTTGACTATCAACGAGAAGGGGATTAGGTTAATTTGTTCGCAAGGGTAGACAAAAAGAAAGGACCTTAGAAATAAGTAAGTTTTCCTTGTTGCTAGAATTGTTGTTCCATAGTAAACTAATTTTATTGTGTACACTGTTCCCTATTAATGGCCGCGTTTGTACATTTTGCGTAGCGTAAAGCAGGGCGAACTTCCGGAAATTCATCTATCCATGTCATCTGCATCGTGCATGTAAAGGGAAGTAATGTTGTGATAGCCGCTTATATATACAGTAGCTAAAAACGCTTTCGCCCAATGCAAATAGTGAATACACGACAGAGCCAATAACCGGAATTTCCACAGCGCAACCAGCAGCACCCGAGGTTTCACGCGGCCTCTGGAATTCCTTAGCAGGCCTCAGTGGAACAGCGCAGCGAGAGAGAATCCTAGTGGCGACTAAGGCTCGTGGGACGCAGCACGGCGCAGCGCGGCATTTTATCGAATCGTGGCGAAACGCTACATGTTTCTATTCAACTCCCTCCCACCTCTAATTCACGTCGACTGTACGGCAGGTCTTGGTAACTGAAAAAAAAGAACGCCTTTCGACGTGTAATGTTATAGGTCACGCCTCGAGCGTCTGCGAGGCTGAGCTTGATACGGGCCGGCGAAAACCGAGAGCGAACGACCTCACGCACGGACGAGCGCTTCTAAGGGCAGAAAAATGACCGACACAACGGCGAGCTGTGTAGCCATTGAATACGTTTACTTGTGCAGTGCTCGCCTCTTCATTTTTTCGTTCTTGATTTGTTCTGTTCCATTCTTCCTCTGGATACGCAAAAAAAAAAAAGATCAAACGTGAAAGGAGTCAGAAGTCAACGGTGCTTGAAGTGGGCAAGGTTGCGTATAAGCTAATTAGAGCACTCACGGAAAATTCGCGCTCCAGGAGTTGCCCACTTTGCCCGACCTGCCACTGCAGAGCTGCCAGTAAAGAGGAGATCGAGTTTACAAAAGAAGAGAATTTAACCTCGCAGACGGGGGTAATGACCTGGAAGGATTTCCTGAACCGTATGTTAACTCAAGTTCTTACTTAATCAGTCGAGGGCCATTGAATTTGCTGTGCGAACATTATAAACAGCTGCATATCTAAGTTAAGGAAAGGAATGTGCTGGACTAGAGCGTAGTTCATCGGTTGGAGAGTCATTTATTGCACTTTTTTTTCTTTTTTGATCAGCTGGTTGAATTTTCGATGGGTTCCGAGCCTCGAAATAAAAAGAAAGAAGCGTACAAGTACGGAAGGTTTACATAAGCACATAATTTGAACAGGAACGAAAAGAAGCACACAGGACAATATCTTTCTTTTCATATTTGTTCAAAGTGTGCACTTTTTCAGCACGGAAACATGAAGCGATCAGCTTAATGACGCATGTGAGGAAGTTGTGGTGAGCTAAGAGTTCATGGCGGCAATAACATCACTGACGGTGGAATGGGTGAGCGCGAGAGGAATATGTCGACACGTGGTGACGTTTTACTTTTGGCCTGTGATCGCTTTCTCCAAATTGGCACGCCTATAACGTTATCGCACGACGCACCTCCTGTACCAGCATATTCGTGAAGGTTGTCACTTGGATAGTGAGATGGCTCATTCACAATCGAATTGTACGCAAGCCACGAACACAGTCGTATACATTTTCAAAACAACACAAGTTCCACGGGCTGCTCTGGAAGGCAACATGCCACTGTATCAATTGAAAAGTACGTACTCATCAGTGCTATTCGATTATATGACTGCTGATCGTGCTTGCCGTTATCGCTGTCCGTTAAGTGCTAATTTTTACTGAGGACACCAATTCACGCAACAAAACATTTTATTCTTTCCATTCGTCGATCGTTTCTCTCAGTGCACAATACCTTTTTCGAGGCAACATTCATTAGGAGCGGATACCTTGACTCTAAGTACACAGGCTTCTTTTATGCCTTTAACGATGCTTGGGCAAGTAGAAAGATAGAATAAAGGAAAACCCAGGAAGATGAGAAATACACACAAACATTGCATCTTATGTCCACTTGGTTTGATATATACAGCGTGACCTGCTGCACTATACAAGTGGGAACTGCGTATCTACGCTATGTAAGTACGATATGAACAATCTCTTTACTGATGCAGACTACAATTACAATAAGCGTAGTGCTCAACATCAGAATAGTGTTTGACATATACTTCGGCTACGCAGGCCCTGCGCACGAGACAATCTATCAGACACAGGTATATTCAAAAGGACTGAGTAGTGCTTGTGTCAGTGAGCGAGAGAAGAAGGGCAACTGAAGGGGCTCGATTTTGTTGATCATGACCACACAAAGCCAGCACACAATGAAGCCAAGGAAAGTATGGGGAAATTACCTGTGGCTTTAAATTGGGATGTAGAAAATAATGAACAAAAGGGAAATGAAAGGGGACGAAAAGATAACTTGTCGCCGGTGGGAGCCGAACGGTGGGAGCCGAACGCGTACGTTACACTACGGCGATGGCTATCAACTCGTCGACTAACTTTGTTATTTACGTTTACTATATCTGGGAGTGTTAGCCAGCGCCTCTCAGAGCCATGGCGGGATAATGTGGATTACCCTGCTTTGCCCGATGTGGGTTCTTCGGTTCCGACTGGCGAAAAGTAATCTTTTCATCCACTTTCATTTCCCGTTTTTTTTTTCATGAAACCATAGTTAATTTCCCGATACTTTCCTTGGCTTCATTGTCTGTTGGCTTTATGCAGTGTCAGATGGTAGCTCGTAGGTCATCAAACGAATGCTTTCATCGCGTCTATTGCTCTAATGCCCGGATGACCGAAAAGAATGCTCTTCCAAGCAGACAAAGGCAGTTCCTGCTAAAAACCAAAACTTTTGTAGGAACGACGCTTCATTTTTTGGCTTCGTGACTCGTCGGTGCCTTAGTGTACTGCGACTACGGCGACGCGAGAAGAAGAAAAAGAAAGATACAGCGCACTGTCCTTAAGGCCTTCGCACCGTTTCCTTATGCCGCTGTAGAAGCCTCCTAAACAACAATGCTTCCAGGAAAATACCATTTAACTTGAGTGTCTTACCGTTACTGCTAAGCATATGACCTTGGGCTGCTGGACCCTGCAAGGTTGTATGTAGTATGTTCAGATAAAGACTGAAGTAAAAGCATCAGTATAAGTGGGCCAGCAAACGCCCACAGTTCGGCATACGGGAGCCCCAGCTGGCCGAAAGGCTCGAAGAACTTATCCTTGAGCCCACAGCCCAATGATCTGCAAGCTCTCTCATTCATATGGGCCATTACTCGTTTATCCTAATGCTGGCCGTAGCTCCAAACGCTAAAACAGCGTGCAATGAAAGCTAAGAGCGTTGCCCAAAGCATCACCCTCTCTGTTTAGGCGGACTTTCTCGGTACTAACCTATGTAATAATAAGCAAACTGTGGTTTCCTACAGCACACTGCTCATTCCTGCATGCATATGTGCCCTGTATGTAAAGTTGAAGCAAACTCAGCCTCAAGGGACGTGCACGACTGCAGCAAAGTAACATGGAAGCAGGACCATACTTGGTTTTGAGTGGATTAGCTGTGTTTAAGCTACAAGCACGAACAAGATATATATATATATATCGCGCGGGTGCAGAATCTGGCTCACTTGCTGATATTAGGTAACATAGCATGCGAAGGCCTATTAGCCATGACCTCTCCGCCTAACACAACGTGTTACGTGACGCCATCGGGGAACATAAGATGTTCCACATCCGCCCACCATGGCTCTGGGTAGCGCTGGCTAACACTCCATAAATAGAAACATAAACAGTAAACATAAACACCAAAGATAGTAGACGGATTGACCGCCCTTGCAGTAGCACAATAGGTAGTGCAGCGCACGTTTAATTCAGAGATTGTGGGTTGGGTTCCGGCCGGCGACAAGTTGTTGTGTCGTCCATTTTCATTTCTCTTTTCTTCATATATATATATATATATATATATATATATATATATATATATATATATATATATATATATATATATATATATATATATATATATATATATATATATATATATATATATATATATATATATATATATATATATATATATATATATATGTATATATATATATATATATATATATATATATATGTCTTATGGTGCCCACTATATTGCTCATCGATTCAGGCACGCTATCGCTAAGTTCTCATCACTGCGCCCGTACGTGTGTACATAGGTTTTTATTTGTTCACTTGTTTATGCCACTTCTCAATTGTAATTAAACAATCAAATGTTGCGGAAAAGCCAGCGATGAAACTAGCGTACATTTATAATATCACGAAATAAACCTGACAACGGCTCCAATCCTTTGTGATTTAAGCACAGCTATAGAATTAGTAACGATGATACCCGCCGTGGTTGCTCAGTGGCTATAGTGTTGGGCTGCTGAGCACGAGGTCGCGGGATCGAATCCCGGCCACGGCGGCCGCATTTCGATGGGGGCGAAATGCGAAAACACCCGTGTACTTAGATTTAGGTGCACGTTAAAGAACCCGGTCGAAATTTCCGGAGTCCTCCACTACGGCGTGCCTCATAATCAGAAAGTGGTTTTCGCACGTTAAACCCCATAATTTATTTTTTTTTAGTAACGATGATTTCTTTTTTCGTGATGCACGCTTTAGTTGATAACATAAGTAATTAACAAATCACTGCGTTCGAAAATGGCCACCTGGATATTACCAGCGTGCAGCCATCTTTCACCTTCCGTGCATAGGTGCCCAGTACGTCGTCCATTAGTGGCACGGCGCCCTCTAGATACACTGCCACCTGAAATTTCGAAAAACCAAATACGTAAAACGTTTGCAGTAAAACGTACTATATACCGGATATATTATAACACAGTCGTACGGCTCGCTCTTTGTCCCTAGCTAAATAGATAGCAGTCATGGCGTACAGTACCTTTGGAATAAAAAATGGAAAATGAGACATCCACTCATCCACCTTGCAGGTTTCCTAGAACTATTACCTCAGTGTCTTTGGATGTTCGTACGCACCACAAGTCAAGCCCCACTCAGAAAAATTTGCAGAAGTGCGTAAGGCCGTATTCCATGTCATTCTTTCTTATAGGCTTATAGGAATTGGCTTTTACCACTTTTGTAATCGGATGCTTCCTTATTTAGCTTGCGTTGAACAAAGAGGACAAAAAACAAGTCTAGCTCAATTTGTTGTCGAATGACGGCATTCCGCGAGAAGTGATGCCGTCGTTTTCATCTTCTATGCGACAGATTCTGCAGCCACGCGGAGCACCCTCACATGGCATATGATTCGACTCCATGTCCCAAAGTATCTGCGATCTGTTTTATGATAATAAACTTACAAAAAATGGTTGATGTCATAACGGTCGTCGCAAGCCAATTAAAAACAACTCTTTATAGAACCTGGAAGATGAAATAAACTAACATAACATGTCGCGAAGCCGTGCTCCATGCCCAATTGTAGTGATTTAGCCCGACTTTTGAAACGTTTCTCTTTCCAGAACCGCTATATATATATATATATATATATATATATATATATATATATATATATATAAACGAGAAGAAAGGGGGTTAACCGAGGGGCCACAGTTTTATTAGGTATATCATAAGAAGCCAACAAACACTGACACCAAGGACAACATGGGTGAAAATACTTGGGCTTAATAAATGTAAATAAAGAAATGACACAGTAATGGAAATGCAAGTGCATGAAAAAAACAACTTGCTGCAGGTGGGGAACCATCCCACAACTTTCGGTAGAGCAATTCGTAGAGCATCGCACGCGAAATGCAAAGGATGCTTGTATATATTTCATCATCATCATCATCATCAACAACATCATCCTGGTTACGCCCACTGCAAGGCAAAGGCTTCTCCCATACTTCTCCAGCAAACCGGGTCATACATATATATATATATATATATATATATATATATATATATATATATATATATATATATATATATAGACCTACTTAGGAGCACTGTAGCAACGTGGTGCTTTCAGCGGAAAATAGATAGGCAGAATGTGGGCGCAGAGAGACAGGTCAGTGAAGAGGCTCGCTAAAGCATGCCTACAAATTTGACCGGCATGCGATAGGAGTAGTCTGCTGTATTGCCTTCATAAGCATCCAGGTATACATGAGGCTGATTGGCTGTTGCATCGACAAACACCTAAAAGAGCCTCAGAATGCACCCAGAGGGCCACTTTGTGCATCCCATTTGGCCATCCATTGCCGCTATTACACTATGGCTGCGTGGCAAATTTTGGGCACACAACTGTTTCTTTGACCCGAGGCAACCAATTTATCGGGCCGGCAAGTGAGCCGTACGGTGTAGCGAAGGACGAGAGGTGTTGTTTGAGCCAGCATACCTTACCATTGCGTGAGAAGCAGATGTCCTTTGCAAATGACAAGAAGAAGATAGTTTACAACAATGAAGAGTCTTGAATTCGCTCTAGGGTCTATTCATAGACCATAGTCTTCTTTACAGATTGCAAGGAAGGCATTGCGAATTTTGGGCAATTTTTATGTATAATGAAACTTTGTATTGACGCAGCGCCAATGTTTAGGCGTTTGAATTTTATTTTTATCAATTCATTATGTTTACTTTGCACTGACTGCATGTGCATTCGAGATTTATTTTTGTTTCTTTAACCTCGGGCTAAAGTGGCACTTCGTGTCACCCACATTTTTTTTCATTTATTTTTTTCATGTTAATCAGTATATTTTGTAAGTACATTTCGTCTCTCATAGCGCCTTAGCTCATACATCAGGGAAGTAGCAGGAAGCACGTGTTTGCAACCTCTCCACCTGATTTTCTCACTATATCTCTTTAACGAGGAATAACAGTCAGCTCTTTCTTGTATATATTTTTTCCCAATTAAACTGCTCAATATGTTTATACTTCTGTAAGGCAACGCGTGTTCTTCCACTGTAAAGCTTCCGCGCAGTGCAAGTGAGCCCCAATTTCAATTTCAGTTTAGAGTTCATTAAATACAGTGTAAGTGCACTACGAGCAACATGCAGATGAGAGTCTCGAAGACAGATACTGCAATGGGACGGTCCATTAACAATAAATATGTTGAAACATAAAAAACACAGCTAACTACAAGAAGATCATAATAAACGAGAACTAAAAGAACAAGAAAAAAGAACAAACACTATCGAGGGATATACATCGTGACAGAAGTGCTCCAAATCAGAAGTCAAATACAATGCTATAAAGCAACATAAAAAGAAAACCTAGCTCAATACATACATATATCACAAGGGAATATAACGAGGATAGGATAGGAATAAGCTTTATTTGTCCAACGGTTATTGATGTTGGTGCCCGGGGCTAGGAACATTTAGTTAGTTATACAGCTATTAATCCTTCAGCTTAAATTTAAATGCTTAAGGAAATGAAAAAGATTTGAGAGAATGAGAGGAACTTTTGCACAGTTCTATAGCCGCGAATGAAAATGTCACTTTTTCACAACTAGACAACTAGAATGAACTTCAGGCAGTTAGAAATTCCAGTAACACGCAAACCTAGTGTTAGCTTTAATAAGCAAATTAGAATCAATGAATTTGTGGGAACCTGCTCAACGTCCTTCTTTTTTACCTTAACTTACTCTTCCGAACTACACGTTTAGCTGTTAGTCAGCACTCATGTCCGGTGGTCTCCCTCTCCGTATTTGTGACTTGCCTACCTCTCGAGCTGAAACTTCAGTATGAATACCTATCAGCTCGATCAGTTCATCCTCTTAAGGGAACAGGGTTTACGGCCGCAGTAAGCGTCTCGCAACCACCGGCCTTTGTTTTACTATTTTGGGAGCTTTTTTCAATGCGTTTCAAACCTTTCTTTGTGAGGCTTCTTAATGAAAACTGGAGAGGGTTGCCTGGCCGAACGCCCAGTATGCTCCTCCAGATGAAGATGATAAATGATATGATGAACGCATGATGTACGGCACTTAACCCGCCCTTCCCCTCCTACCCCGCCGCCAGACGAATACGCATACCGTGCATATAACACAATATAAAAATACTGCAATATCTCGTTGACACTTATGTCCCTGAGAAAAGTTAAGGGCGCATTCGTAGCATGGGCATGATCAAGTGGCATTGTTCCACGGTTCAATTACCTGCTATAGCTCAAGGTGTGAACCCCCAGGGGAATTCAGTGTGGTCTGCAGGACAGTCTTTTGGACTAAAGATATGCCACTAATGCAGAATAAGTGTGCTATTGTTCTTTGCTTTTCTGTAGTTAGTATACATTTCGTTATGTACTAAGCCGAAACACGCGGTTCAAAGCAAAAATGACGTTGGGTTCAAATATAATATGAGCGAGTAGTTAGTCGTGCGGCTTATTCTCATGGTAAATGAGTGACGGCTACCTGTCCAAGGCCTGTGCGCGCTAAATAATTGTTGATATATTTGGATTGTGAAACGAGGTCGTTGCTCTGGAAAAATCTACAGCCCTCATCGCGCAGCGATCATTGTGTTTCGTACCTCAGAGGAATACCTAACCCGAGCAATGACATGTAGCAGATGCGGCCATTTTTCTCAAGATAAAGTAACAGCACGGTTCTTGCCCCATGTCCCAGGCTCGTGGAGCTTATATATGTATGTGTGCACTTATTAAATTTACGAAGAAAAAAGAAAGCAATAGAAAGGGCGCGTGAAAAATCAAAACGTGACCAACTTTCCCAGAACTATTCTCGGCTAAAGTGTGGCAAAACAGACGATATATTTTTGAAAGAAAGAAAGAAAGAAAGAAAGAAAGAAAGAAAGAAAGAAAGAAAGGAAGAAAGAAAGAAAGAAAGAAAGAAAGAAAGAAAGAAAGAAAGAAAGAAAGAAAGAAAGGGAAGTGAATGATGACTGTGTATATTTCGTAGCACATTTATTTCGTAACTTGTGAGCTGAAGGGAACTATTCCACAAATTTTGCAACACTTCATATGTTTTACTTAAAACACTGCATTCGATTATAGGCTGGATTTTACAATGATCTGGTTCATTTGCGCCATCTTGACAGTAAGGTCGCCGTATGATGAACTCTTGCACATACGGAGGTACATGAGGTAGTTGTTCACGCGGTAAAGAATAAGCAGTGAGAAAAATAAGTGCGGGGGAAGTGCGTCCGCGAGGATATACTTGCCTCGCTGCGTTTGGCTTGCCACATGCACATCGCATTCACATCGCATCCACTGGCGCGTCGTTTCGACGGCTCCCAAGAAGTGAACAACAATGCGACGGTGATAAGAACAGAAAAAAGAAATGCGGGAAAATGCAGCTGCAAAATGAATACGAGAAGAGGTCTCTTCTTGTGTTACCGACACGCGTGCCTGGCCGGTCAGTCCTCATCATTGTTTTGCTCAGTGGCTTCTGCCGTTCGTCGGAATGGTTCGTAAGAGGGAAAGACAGATTGTTTTTTCGTGCTCTTCTGCGAGCATATCGCCCCACAGCAGTCCTCTATGCAATGCGCGAAACTCTGGGAATCCATTTTTTATGCCTTCTAGGTACTGTAACGAACAACTGCTGGTGTCCAAATATAGTGAGGCTTCGTCGGAGACCAAAGAGAGAGGAAACAAGAGGTGAATAACAGAGAAGTTAACCAGATTAAGTGTCCATTTGGCTACTCGGTACAGGGGGGTCTTGCAATGACTACTCTGCACAGGGAGTTGGGTTAAGGGCAAAAAATACGCGAAGACTAAAAAAAAAAACCAGCATTTCTTAAAACACCTGTTTGAACCATGGCCAACAGCAATTTTTTGTAAACGTTACAGAACTTGGATGATACCAGTGATATTACTGAGCAGTGACACTGCTGAGCAGTCACATTCCCGACTAATGCTAGATTAGACAGCATTTGTAATGCCATTCTTCGTTCAGAGTGGCATAGAATGTGGTATTTCATTTTTATTTTGAAGCGATGTATTGCGGCATTTAGTGGCTCTGAGCGTTTGGTGTGTTATGTCATTTTATGATATGTTTATTTTCCGGATGTGCCCTTTGGGATGTTCGTTCACTTTTTATACATTTACATGCTTCTCGTGTAAAAAGGAATATCCCATATAGTCGCTTGGTGGTAAGTCAGAAATGTAGTCACGAAAAGAAGACAAAAATGCGGAACACATTGAAACACTTCCAGCTGCCCCATTGATACCAATATTGTTAAAAACTACCAGGTATTTGACATCTCAATATGACATACAGAGTAAACTTTATTTTCAAATCAATAAGATTTGAGTCTGGCGTCCTTTTAGTGGGTCTGGGCACCCGCCGCGGTCGCGTTTCCGGGACCTTGTCTCGAAGCGGCTTCCTCGGCTCGCTGGAGGGCCCAGAGTTGTGCTGTCAGGTTCGAGCTGAGCAGTGCGGTCTTCCAGCGCGACCGGAGGCTGGCGGTGGAAGAGACGGAGAGGTCGGCACTGCCCGACCTGTTGGTAAAGTCCTGACACTCCCATAACATGTGATTTAGTGTGGCAACCTCTCCACACGATGTGCATCTGTTTGTAGTGTACTTGTCTGGATATAGGGCGTGCATGAGTCTGGGGTTTCTGTAAGAATCTGTTTGTGATTGTCTGAAGTGTACTGCTTGCATCCTGTCTAACCTAGCGTGAGGGAATACGCGTCTTTGTAACTGGTAATATGACATACAGGATCGTTTTATTTAGGCAATATGCTTTTCTGCGAATATGAGAGGCACCATTTCCTGGTAGCGCTCCCACCCTGTCACATGGCAAGTGGTTTTCAGAGGACATAAGATACACGGACGCCTAGACAGGGACTACGTTTCTCTCCAGGTACGACACACAAGGAAACAAAGACAGGTAGATAAACAAAGAAGCGTTTTGTTTCTCTCCAGCTACGATAAACAAAACGCTCTTGTTTACTCTGACACATGCCACGGGCCAAGACGAACAAGAGCGAACGACGACAAAACTGTTTTGTTACATGTTATAGTAGCAGCTAGAGTTCCACGATGCCGTGGCGACTCAGGCTATAATGCGCCCTGTTACAAGGCCGTACCTAGAATAGAATGTTTTAGAACAGTGGCCCCAATAATTTGGGGCCCCAAAGAGCTTTGCGGGTGTTAGCGTTGGGGCACGCAAGAGTGAAGAGGTTTAGAATAGGGCTTTGCGATTGCGGATAGCATCTTGCGCTGACAGCGCCACTATGGTGTCAAAGAAAAGCTATTAGAAATAATTAAATAAAATAAGCCATTTTATGATAGGAATAGTAATTTTGAAATGCATGTACTCGCGTTTAATTACAATTTAGAGGTTATTCTGCAAGCAGCAAAACAATTAGTTGTGCTTAGTTTTGAGCAAACCAACTTTACGTGCCTTCACCAGCCAAGCTTAGCCGTCTTAGGCCTACGAACCATAAAATCCACAATTCATTTCGCAATCAGCGGCGTCTAATGAATCAATCTTCATAACACACGCTAGTAGAGAGCAAGCGATAACCGCAGTCACTTCTCCTAGGTTGCGAACTTCCCGCGTTACCACGAATCGAACCCAGTTTGATGCTAGGTGAGAGCTGTCGCTTCGATAGGTGCCGCCATGTTTGCTGACGCAAAGCCTTTGGGGCCGCTATTTAGGCTCCCGCTAAATCAGTGACATAGCGTTCCCAACGCAAAACCCAAACGCAATCCGCGTGTCGCACATGCGCAGTGGCTTCGACGCTATATCTATGGGGCCCCAAAACGTTTGGGGCCCCTATTCTAAACCTCTCTATTAATTCATTAATTTTAGATTAACTTCCGAGGTTTTACATTTAAGTGCAGGAGCGTGTTCGAGTTTCACCCCCATCGAAATGCGGCCGCCGCGGCTGGGAGAGAACGCGCCATCTTGAGCTCTGCAGCACAACGCCATAGGGACTAAGCCACCACGGCGGGTAGTAACTTTTGTGTGATTACATTGGTGACGTGTATTCTTTTCTCCGTGCTGAGCTGTGTGCTTGTAATCTTTACATACTATTCTGTACTTTCTAGCACGTGAATATTTCTGCATCTCTTAAGGTGAATGTTTTCATAGAGGGGTTGGGGTGTATGTGAGAGAGGGCGAGGATTAAGGGGAGCTGAATCCCTTTGAAGTGTAGTCGAAGGTTCAGTGCAACTTGTCTGGTTCAGTGCAGCGCTGATTTGCAGCTAATCCTTTCCACAAGGAAGACGACCGTCTGCAACACGCCTGTAATCCCCTTTCGCGCTCATCCCCTTGTCTTGAAGTTTAATGAATGAAGGTGGGCTATTCAGTTCAGTGTAATCAAGGCTAGTATGCTAAGCCGCGGCAACTGGAATGCCTGGTCCAGGCATTCGTTGTAAGCCGCACGGTGTGCGTTGTCCTATACTAGAACTTGACAAAGCCTTGTATTAAGCACCTAGACACCATTCACTGGAAAAACGACAAGCAAGACTTAAGCTTCTCCCTGTTGGCCTCTGCCAAAAGACTACTGCAACTGGACGTCCATAACACATTTCCGGAGCTCAACGAAACCCACCTAACAGCCCAAACAACATGGCTAGCAAGCACTCTAACAAAAAGACAAGTCAACCACGACATGAAATTCGAAAATCCATACATCACGGATAAATGAGTCATACTCCAAAAATCCAAGCTACCATGAGTAAAGAAGAAAAGGTAAAGCAAAAGCAATCCGCACAGCCTATGTCGATATCGTGGGTCATATCAATGGCATTGCCACAGTAGCAGTTGTAGACAAAAATATAAGCGTAAGCAACCGGACAACCATCAAAAACAGTACCCCGACGGTAGCAGAGGACGTAGCTATCGCTCTAGCGAGGACCCATCGCGCCTCATAATTCATCCTAACAGATTAACAAACCGCATTCAAGAATTACATCAAGGGTAGAATCACGCCATTATCGGCTAAGTTTCTCGGCACCTCGAAGGCACAAGCCCACGTCTAGCATCTTATTTGGGTACCAGGACATAATGGTGTACGAGTGTGCACACATTGCCACCCGAGCTTTTATTACATAGCATGCTTTGACTAGGTGCCGGTGGTCATGTTATGCTCCGTTCCCTGCGTTAGTGTCCCCAAAAGTCCGTTGCATCTAGGTTTTAATAGTTGACTTTCTGTGAATACACAAACTGCAATGCTTACCGCCACCTACTTGTGGACGCAGGTGCCTCCAGCATGATATCTTGTCAGAAGGAAGGCGCCAAGAGCCGACACACATCCACCCAGAGCCATGCGGCCACATCCGGTTAAGCTAACTTGTCAATGTCGGGTACTGTACGCCGAAGAGCTACATCGGCTACCCGATAAAGTCGGATCTCGCTGTCTGGAAACTGATAGAAGCCGCTCGTATTTGTCAACGATATACAGCGAGTCGCGGTAGGCAAACTTCTTCGTTTACATTACCTTGCTGCATTATGCTCTTCCTCTTCCCCACGTTCGGCTAGCAGCGTCAAGCAATAATAAAATAAAACGTTGGAGACGGCAATTATTCTATTTCGCGACTGTCACACATAAATGTCACGGAGAAAAGACTGGCCGCACTTCACGAACAGACTGCAAAACAATAATCAAACGGGCGAAGGTGAGTAACCAAAGAAAGTAAATTGTTTAACTAATCGCATATAAGGCTTAAGACCAGCTGCCACCGGTGGCAGTAATGGTATAAGTTAGTTTCCTGGAGTTGTAATCTCTTCTGGCTGAACGATTTAGCACTCTCTTTAAAGAGAGTCCAAAGTGTTTTTGTGTCAAGAAATGTTGTACGTGTCACATTTCGTGCTATGCCTTTTGTGCCGTTGCACAAAAAATACAAGACAATATAAATATGGTGACAGTAAGCACGCATGCACGTACACACACAAACATACACACGCATACACACACAAACGCATACATCCAAAATGGATACCAACGCGTGTCGCTTTCCTTCCAAACTAAATTTAATAACCCGCTCGTAATTGCCTTTTGAAGCTGAATATTGAACCTAGAGCCTTGCAGCAAGGTGTAACGAAGTTATGTGAAACGCGGCTTATGCTTCGAAAATAAATCATTCGAGAAACGTGCAATGGTTTGAAGGATTATAAAATTTGATTCCACCGGAACCATATAAAATGGCTGTGGCTTAGGTAAGGTTAAGCCCAGGATGCGAAGCATACTAGCCTTTATTTTAGTTGTTGAACCACTGTTTAGCCTGGTGAACTGCTGTTGCTTGGCTATATTTGGTTCGGCTAGACGAAGAAACAACTCATGCATTACTTCTTCGCCTTCAAGAGTGGAACGCGACAGCGTTCCCGTCGACCCGCCAAGGGGTGTAAGACAATGGGCTACAGGGCAGCGACTACGCGCCCCGCATTGGACGCGGTGAGCGTCGAGCAAAGCAGCGTTCGGCGCGGCAACGAAATGTGCGCCTGAGCAAGAGACGCACGCCTTAGAAACAGCGCGTTTCTAAGGCAACACCGCATTCACTAGAGGCGCTTTTGTACCGCTTTGAAGCGTTGTACTCGTGGCTCAGTGGTAGCGTCTCCGTCCCACACTCCGGAGACCCTGGTTCGATTCCCACCCAGCCCGTCTTGCAAGAGTTGAGCCAAAGCCACTTCTCCTCTGTCGTGACGTCATGGTGTCACGTGATTTCATGGTCACCGCCGCGCCTGAGGAGCTGGGTTGAGCCCTCGTAATATGCTTCGCATAAAAGTTTTTGTTTGATTCAGCAGGTGTGCAGAGTTGTCAGTGCACTGTGCCATCCTTAGGACAATCTAAAAACATCGCAGAGACTTCCCCGATATTGAAAACGAATAACAGGAGCTTTCTAGGCGGAAATACGTTTTTACTGATTTTTGTTTTGCGAGATTGTCTTTTGTGTTTGGGAGTTCATTTCTGGCGTAACAGAAGAACAAAGTAACTAAAGTACCAGAGCAATATCACTGCACAATTGGAATGAATAAAGTCAGTGCAAGATATTGCGCCATTAAACTCATTAATCATCATCATCAATGTACAATTTACAATCCTCGCTTTCATTGATGATTTTTCAATGGTTTCCTACATCATTATCATTATTAGCCTGTTTTATTTCCACTGCAGGACGAAGGCCTCTCCCTGCGATCTCCAATTACCTCTGTCCTGCGCCAACCGATTCCAACTAGCGTTCGCGAATTTCCTAATTTCATCACTCCAACTAGTCTTCTGCCGCCCTCGAATGCGTTTCCCTTCTTCTGGTACCCATTCTTTAACCCTAACGGTACAACGGTTATCTAACTAGTGCATTACATGACCTGCCCAGCTCCATTTTTTCCTCTTGATGTCAATTAGAATATTGTGTATACCCATTTGCTCTCTGACCCAAACCGCTCTCTTTCTGTCTCTTAACGTTATGTCTAGCAATCTTCGTTCCACCACTCTTTGCGCGGTCATCAACTTGTTCTCAGGCTTCTTTGTCAGTCTCCAAGTGTCTGCCCCATAAGTGAGCACTGGTAAAATGCACTGAATGTACACCGTCGTTTTCAATGATAATGGTAAGCTTGCACTCAGGAGCTGACCGGGTCTGCCATATGCGATCCAACGCATTCTTATTCTTCTATGAATTTCCTTCTCATGATCAGGGTTCCCTGTGATTAATTGACTTAAGTAAACGTACTCCTTCACAGACTCTAGAGGTAGACTGGCGATCCTGAACTCTTGTTTCTTTGCCCGGCTATTCAGTATTATCTTTGTCTTCTGCATATTCATCTTCAGCCCGTCTTACACTCTCTATGTTAAGGTCGTCAATCATCTGTTGTAATTAATCTGCATTGTTGCTGACTAGAACAATGTCATAGGCAAGCCTAAGGTTGCTGAGATATTCAACGTCGATACTTACTCCTAAGCGTTCCCAGTTTCTTACGCTTCCTACCCTTTTGGTTTTTCACGTAGTTGTCACTTAAGTTGTTTCTGCCATTTTGCTGTTCTCCTATGCCATTTATGCTTCCCAGAAAAAGACCTCATTTAATGTACCAGGCCACGCATGACTGATGCGCTGATTTCTCAACTTTTTCTAGACGTGAAGAAACCTCGCTGTGTCGTGTATACGAAATCAATTAATTGCGGATAGTGCCAATGTTGCATAAGAAAACACGTTCCATAGAGAAGACATTAAAATCACTCCTGTGCGACTGTCCATAACAGGCATATTAGTGGCTTCCCCTTCGAACAACTTGAGGACGCTTAGATGACAGTGCTTTTGCAGTTGAGAAAGTCCTGCCACCATGGGCTCATGTGCCTGTGGTGCGAAAAGTCACAGAAGCGCTGCTGCGATTCTTGCGATGCGCCAGTCGTTTTGTGACGTACTGTATGTTAAACGCTTTCTTGCGTGTCAGCGCGTGCATAGTGTGAACGTCTTTCCTTTCACTTGTCTTTCTCTTCTCCAATGCAGGTTAATCAACCCGGCTCAGTTTGGGCAACCTCCCTGCCTTTGCTTCATCATCTTTCCCTCTCTCTCTCTCTTCGTCGAAGGGGATGCCTAATCGATACGAAAGTAGAAGAGCACTAAACATATGCTCGGACTTTGCCTTTTTCATTGCTTTTAAATTTTAGCCAGAGCTGTCAGTGATCGTCTAAACAAGTAATCAATAAGGCAGCAGATTTTGATACCCTAACTCTCAGCGTTCTTAAATTTTATCATGAAAGACGTAGGCCTCAGGAACCTTAGTAGTGCAAATAAAACCTTCGGCGCGAAGTTTCTTTGGGAGCACTGGCGTAGAGATTCTTGTTGGGATAGCGGACTTTTGAATAATTAGTCCAGCACTCTGTGCATCACTTGCCCCTCGGCACTGCAGCGCACTAGACACAGATAATGTGTGTGCGCATTTCATCACAGTTGCACGTGTCGCACGTGGGGTGGTTGGCCATTCCAATAAGGGAGGTATAATAGCTTGTAAATGCGACTTATAACCACAAACGGCACAGCATGGTCTGTTCATGTCGTGATAACCCAGGCGGTAAAGGTACTTGCAGATCTGGAGCCAAGGAACGTAAACAGCACATGGTGCGAACGTTCACGTCCTACAGACGCAATGTGCAATCATGGTACATCAATCGCAATCCAGCCGGAGCGTCTGTTTACGTAAGTGGAATCCGAATACAATGAACCGCTTTCATCCGCATGCAGAGAGGCTGCATCGGCGCAGTCATTCCCACTGACGTTGCAGTGTCGCGGTAGCAGCTGGAAGAGTATATCATAGTGCATATCCTTTGCCATAGCTGAGATGATATGTTTGTCAAATTTTTTAGGCCAGTTGTTTATTGGGTCCATGCTGCAGTGGGCTTTGTATGCATTGAAGAGCTGCCTTGGAATTGTAGAATACTGAGTATTGTTGCAGCGGCTCCTGATTAATGAAATCAAGTGCAGCATGGAGTGCAGCAAACTCTTAACCCGTCGATATGGTCGCACAAGATGCTTTAACTTGATTTCTTCAAATTTCGCTGGGATGATCACTGCAGCAGCAGAGCTGTTGAGTTTTACCGAACCATCTGCCTGATTCTGTGCACGCAGTAAGAGTGTTCCAAGGTGACTTGCTGTAGAACTTTTAACCATGTTCCACCTTTGTTTTTGATGTCTAGAATCGTCAATTGTACTTGCGGCCGGTGCATACACAACAATTGTACTGACATTGTTGTAGCAGGCGTGAGTTGTGTTGGCAAATACGACTGATGTCTTACAATACTTTTGGCAAATGTTTATTATGGCCTCTTTCCAGACGGGCAAGCTACATTGTGTGAGGCAACCAGAGTCAGGTGTCGGATGTGCGCTCTAAGGACATCTGTAGCAACGTAGACGGCAATAGCAAAATATATGGCAATGACCACTGTCGCGATTGATTAAGTACTTTTTGGGAGACCTGGACACGTTCTGAGTGCTTGGGCTTGCACACTTTGAAGTCTGCGAATTTTTTTCGACAAGCATTTCCCAGTATAAGTAAGCTGTACCGTAGGAAGCCCAAAAAATGGTGCGGTATATAATTGCAACATTAATGGTAGTGTAGCGCCCCAAGACTACCACTCGAGAAACCTGAGAAGCTCTACAATAGCGGCCAAAATCTTTGTCATGTACAAGACGCGAGGGCTCCAAAAGTAGTCTCTGTTGACCATGACACCAAAAAGTCAGTGCATTCGTGTGTTTGGTGCAATTTGGCCATCGATCAGCATGCGCACGGGGCCATTACTGTGCGAATAAAAGCAACGAGCGCAACTTCTCCGTTGAAAACTCCGGGCCTTGCCTTCTTACATATGTTGACGTTGCCGTTAAAGCTTTCTGAAGTTGTGAGAAAAATTGTATGTGCGTCACTCCCCAAGCCCATATTCATAATGTCGACCACATATAAAGAGAGCTATCTGATTTGCGACTGTGATTTAGCGAGACCAACAAGCATCAAGTTTAATAGTGTAGGGCTAAGTACTCCACCCTGCAGTACACCATTACAGGTGTAACTAGACGGCGTCGGTCCGTCTTAAGGCAAAAGATATTTCATACAAAGAGCTGCGTAGTCAGCGAAAGATATGTCCATCAATCTGAACAGCTCCTGAGGCGCCCAGAATTGCATGATGAACTACATTCCTGTAGGCGCCTTTAGCATCAAGAAATAGCTCAGCAGTGATTTGTTTCAGTTTTTCTGCTGCTATACATACGTTACAAAACAAGAACGATATGTTTGACGAGCGTTTGCGTCGAACGTCAGCCATTACTTCTGGATGGACGTTGTAAAATTCCAAGTAGCATTCTAACCATGTGAGGATCATTCTCTCCATCACCTTGCTGAAGCAGCTGGCCAGTGCTATTAATCTGCACAATGACAATTCCAAGAGAGCTTTGCCAGACTCGAAGAGGGGGACAAGGCAACTGCATTTCCATGTGGTAGGGAACAAGCCATCACGCCATGATGCGTTGTATAGGGTGAGTGTATCTCTGTTCTCTTGACCAAGGATTGCGAGGGCAGAGTATGTGGTACCGTCAGGCCCGGGGGACAAAGGACGCCTGCAAGACGTGTGTGCAGCTGCCAGTTTGTCAATGGAGAAATTACCGTCCATATGCCGATCTCGGGAGCCAGGGTTAATAGGGATAGATGTGCAAGGCTGGAACGTCAGGCCCGCATTGCTTGCGAGCTATATTCTGCTATGTTGACTTCCCGGTGTCCTTGATGGATGGCTAGATATTTAAATGGATGGCGATGCTGAAAACTGTTATCCAAAGAATCGACACAGATGCACGCCAATCGAGAGATTCACAAAAACATTTCTAGCGTTGACTTTGCAGCACAGCAATGCGACGCTGAATTTTCTCTTGAATGCGGCTGGCCTCTTTAAGGTCGTAAATTATTTCATCTGCCTGTGTCATTGTTCCGCTCGCCGGCAGATTGCACGGGGTCGCTGTATTTTCACTTCTAAATCCGTATATTTCGTCCATGGGCGAAATGAACGCATAGCATCTTGCAGTGTGGATTGCAGCGTGGACAAAAAGCCTTGGTGGCATGCGTCTTCCCCGAGTGATTTAAACACGGACCAATCTATTGTTTGTTGAAGATTTGATGAAGCCGATTTGGCTAGGCCGTTTACCTTCACCTAGGTATGATAGAGGTCGCTTCCGTGGGTTTCTATATCTGCGAGCTAGTGGACGCTGCCAGCAAGGCATCGCGAGATGAATATAGTATAAACCACGGTGTAATAATATTCTTACACCGTGGTTTAAACAACTGCTGAACATCTGGCCGCACAATAAGGTGAGAACACCATTGTTCCGACACCAAAGTTCATGGTCACAGGCAATGGAAACTAGGCTTCTTCCTTTGTAACTTACCTTGGTGCCTCCGCAAAGCGAATGAGGTCCCCAGCAGCAATCCATGGACCAGGAACCCTATAGATAACATGTCTCTCATTTTCTTTCTGTAGAAACGACTTGATTGAGCCAGGCAAGCACCCACTCGAGTCAACGCAAGTCTATGCTTTCAGAGCGCAGCTCTCTGAAGCCCGTTGCTGCGGCGAGCGTCAGCGTCGCTGTCGGTGGAGTTGGCGGCGGCGTAACCGAGGGAACGAGCACAGCGAAAGATGAAAATGCGAACGCGGAGGGGGATATGAAAGACGCAAGACGCTAACGGTGGAGGCCAGTCTGAGCGGCCCGTTCATTGATGTGCGCGCGGGAAACTGGCGCCGTGCGGACCCGACCAACCACTAGACGCGTACTCGTAACCGGTCTAGGCCTAGACCGCTCGTTTCGTACTGTTGTCTGTCTGCTCGCGTCAGGTCTCGCTCACTCTTGTTTGGTTGGCTTAGCTTGATTTCGTTCACGGCTTCTTTCAAGTGTCATGGCTTACGATCGTTTTGTAGTCTGATTGTATGCGCGACGCGATTCGTAGTACTTTCTCGAAGCAACGAGGCAACCATCGATTACACTGGAACCTTTGAAGAGTCATGTATGAAAGCCGACGCGCTTGCCCTGCAGATAAGATTTTCGATGATCACCGACTCTGCTGCATGACTCTCTCAAATTCTTTGCCTCAATATATCGCGAAATGAAAACACGTATAGAGCTGCGCTACAATTAAATTTCGCATTAGGGAGTATAGTAATCGTCCGTGAATTTTCGACGGTCAAACAGACTAGCTGGTTACTGTCATGAGGTCGCACTGGTTGAAAGACATAAGCCAGTTTAGACCATATGTAGATGATAACCTTGCTAATCTCATTAAGTGTCCATGACACATAAGGTACATAGCCTGATAGCTGGACGGGTTTCTGTAGGCTTGGTTCACAGAAAAATATGGGGCATCAATTGGCGAATATTTATTGTTTGGTGCAGTAAGAACTTGCGCAAAGCGGAGCTATATGAGCAGATTCTAAAATAGATCAATCGTTTTATTTTCTTCCTTTCCTCTTACATTTTGGCAAAAATAAAGACACGCTTTCGACGAGGCTGCTTCCTTGTTCTTCTCATTTTTGTGACTCAAAGCCTGTACCACAGACCCATCCACCCTTTTTTTTTTGTCGCTGTCTATTCCTAAGAACAACATTGCAGAAGACATCTGGCGCAGTTCAGCCGAAGGGCTCACGCTTCAAGAGCCCATTTCAAGGATCAGATTCACTGAGAAAACACTTCCACTTTGCAGTCACCGGAACAGAAAGCCAGTGACACCGCGCACAAAAAATTGAATTGAAGTGGGGCCCTTCGAAAAGCCAATTACCTACAATACACTACCTTGCAGCTTACACGCTGCTACACACAGGCCGAAGCAGGTCAATAAGATGTAACTTATGTTGTTGTACACTTATCCGCGCAGAACGGATCCACGTGGCTAAGCGTATCTCACGCTAGTCAAATTTCCCATGCTTTGCTTTAGGGCACGTGGAAAATGGATATTTCTTGAAATATATGGCGTAAAGGACGACGTTGAGCACTGCTCCGCAAGAGGCAAGTGAAGGTTTCACTACATGACCATTTCCTGAAATGCTGCCAAACTCGATTTGTTTCGTAGGAACAAAAACAACTCTGTTTACGCAAGGAGCGTTAGGTTGTGTACATGGAGGCCTAACCAGCAGGAAAGCGATGCAGGCAATCGAACTGTTGTGGAACAAGGCCACTTGCTTTATGCTTTTTGGTTCCGTTCTGCACTATTTTCTAACGATAACTTGCGCAAAAGCGTTAGGATAACTAATTTCCACAGTCAATAGCGTTTCAATGCACGATGTCATCATAAAATAAACGCTGAAAATTTACTCATAGACTTGATTTTCACCGAAATCGAACCGAGAAACAGCGACATTACGAGCGAGCAGAATGTGCGAAATCGATGCAAGCCTTGGAATTATAGGATCAGTGAACTTATCTTGTTCTCTTTCTGCTTTGCCTTAGTATTCTGTTCAAAAACCTTTTGCGAAGTGTTGAATAGGCAGGCGAGGTGGGCGACGTGGGCGACGTGGGCAAGGAGGTGAGGTGGTTGATTACCTTAGGAATGCTTGATTCCTTATCAACACAATGTTTCAACGGCACTTGCGAAACACTTTTTCTTCATGCATAACATATAGCTGTTGTAGTTTATCTGACGTGTTTCGAATACTGTTTTACCATCGACGCTCAAGTAGGCTGTCATGAGACCATTTTAACATTCGTTGTACCTGGATAGCCAGAGACAAAACAGTTATAAAGTTGCATCAAGTCATTACCACTGTTCAGCACGATGAGTCGTCTGCGAAATCAGAAACACGAGTGGGCGGTTTATTATGTGGGTACACATTTTATAAACAAAACGTTAGACGCTCGACAATAAACTGAAAAGATTTTCAGTAACTTTTCTCAATTTCTGTTGTTATTTACTATCGTCAAATACTACCCAACTGAAATACATTGTCTCGCAGCGCGACGGGTGTTCCGCCTTGTCTCCAGTAACGTGTAACATGTTCTCTCTTATCGAGGGCTGTAATTTCTACTTTCACGAAGACGCCCGCCGTCCAAAATCCCCCACCTTTCGCCGTTGTCTCGGCATTTGAACTCTGACGGGCCGTTTATTTTAAACGATAAAAAAACAAAGGATAAACCAAGTAGTCTACAAGAGGCAGGCAGATTCCCAAAGTGGCTAGACGGCTGCTAGTGAAGGTCCAGGAAAACTGGGCCGCGAAAAAAACACACGTCTTCCGCGTCGCGCGTCCTTATACGAAGGTAAGATAGTGAAAGCACAAGAATGCGAATTGTGGGGGAGGCGGGAGGATTCGTCTCTCACCCTCTCGTTCGCACGCCGGCACCGCACTCTCCCGTTCGCACTAGCCCGCAGCCTATAGAGAGCGCGTAGCGAGCGGCTCCAAGTGGAGTGGCTTCGGTGGATAAGCCAGGAGCGGTCTTTGTTGCCGCTCAGTAGATTGGAACAGCGTTGGCGTGCAATTACGTGCTTTCTCGGCGCCTGCTGCCACGCGCCACCGACAACAACGGAGCGGGGCCGGTGGAGCACCCACATTTGCTTCCTCTCTTCCACCGGCTCGAACTAGTGCAGCCAGACGGCACCTTCAGGAGCTAGGTGGAGAGGCGACGTTTGCGATCGCGGCGGCGACCATGCCAGCGCCCTGACTCTTTATCTATAGCTGCTTCTCGACTTCTCTTTTTGAATCTCTGCAGAAATGATAGGTGCGTGCGTGCGTGTATGCCTGTGTGCGTGTGTGTGTTTGCGCGCGTGCGTGTGTGTGAGCGTGTGTGTGTGTGCGTGCGTGCGTGCGTGCGTGTGTGTGTGTGTGTGTGTGTGTGTGTGTGTGTGTGTGTGTGTGCGCGTGCGCCACGTACCAATTTTTTCTCGTCTTGGCGTACCTTGAGAGGTAGCATATTGCAGTTAGAAAAGCAGTGGTCCAAGTCATGACCAATGGCGAAGTGCCAGATTATTTCTCAGCACACTTAATGATTCATTCGCCCTAATGTGTAAAATACTACAGAGCTGAACAGTTTCTTTGTTCTTTTGTACAGAAGAGGTGTCAGTTTTTTTTTTTCTAGCAGTAACGACACTCCCAGATTCATTTTACTCACTTAGACAAAGATGCTGTCATAGGACCACAAAAAAGTGGCCGTAACATTGGGTGGCTTCATTCACAGCGATGGGCTGTTTCTTCAGGAGTTAACGCTGATGGTAGGGCAACCAGCTCCGAAAGGGAATGTTTAAGGACTCACTCCCTGAATTGAGACTAGATAGATAATTTATTTGAAAGAAGACAGAGAGGTCGGCCTGAGCTAATGCCCTCTAGCCTGCTACTACTTGGTTCTTAGAAAATCTGCACCGGTTTTCTTTTTAGATAGATGCATATTTCAAATGGACGCCAACTTTAAATTATTGGAGCCTATAGGAAGCACAAAGCTAAGCTGGAATTGACAGTTTCTCGTCTACTTTCTATGGAGAGTTAAAAATTAAAAAGCATCGAAAGAACATTGTACCAAGTGGCCATATCAACAACAACGCCGATGTGTGCAGAGCACACAATGTTTTCAACTTGACTCTGGCTTGAAAGTTATTTCGTGTATCTGCCATGTGATAGTGGCATTAGCAGAAACGATGCCCTTTGATCGAGCACATATTGTCGAGTCGTACATGTTCGATGACTTCGCTGCAAACGCAGCTTCTGCTGTGCCTCCCATAATAAATATGTTACTGTCTTTGGAGCCAGGAGCCATCATATATAAGTCACACTGGCGTGTCATGTTGGAGTACTAAAAGTGTGGTAAAAGGCACACCCCTTAATAAAATCTAATTGTTTCCAAGTTTCTACAGCACAGACAATCGGAAAGAGCGCTTCATTTAGCGCTATTACGTGCAAGGTGTCAAATATGTGTAACGTGTGAATCTTAAATCCACTCCTGTGTCGTTCATTATGTGAAACACATTTTTGGAACGGACAGTACGCGTGCGATGATTCCGCTGAGAAAGATTGTGCTCTTATAAAAAACAGCGGTATGCCGAACTGAAAGAGAGAGAAAGTAAGGAGAGGAAAGGTAGGGAGGTTGTGCCCTTTTTGTGGTTATGTTGTGTGTCCTTTTTATTTTGTGCCCTTTTTCCAGGGCATGGTGGTGTACTTCTCTAATGTCGGATATCATCTGCTCGCATTTTCTGTGACGCAAGGCAAACTTGACACCGTGAAGCTGCCTTACAGTCACAAAATATGACCCATTTCTGTCCCGGCTCTTCGGTGACGTAGGTCATAGCGGCATGGATGGCTCCAAGTTCTGCCACCGCGGATGTAGCAATGTGTGATACTTCGAGTGACATATTTTTTAATGAGCTTATATTCAAGCCACCGCTTTATCTCGTGGTTATGGCGTTACTCTGCTGAGCTCGGGGTCACGAGTGAGATCCGGGCCGGGCATGGCAGCCGCATTTCGATAACGGCGACATTCAAGAACGCTCGCGTATATAAACTTGGGTTTACGTTAAAAAAACTCCGGTGGTGAAAATTAATGCAGCATTCACCACTACGGCCCGTTTCATAATCGCATCGTGACGACTAGACATGTAAAAACCTAGAATTGAATACTACAAGCTTATACCTCTTCGCAAGTCATCTACTTCGCTGACAAACACGGCACGAGTGATTGCCTTCGTCCGAGCAACAGCGATGTTTGTCTTGCTTTTGGCATGCTAATAAAATTTAAAGATGAACACCGCAGATACATGAAAAAGAAGTGTGTCACTAGATCTTGCATATATCGAGTCGTTCTTAACGTAAAAAGGCGACAGGTTCACACTGGGAAAAGAAAATCGGCATTTCGTCAATTAATGCCATTCTATCAAAATAAGTTTATTCCTTAGAACAAACCATGCAGTGTTAAAGAGAAGCTGAAGAGTCTATAGAATTCAATAAGACGCTCATATACGGATGCGGGAACCTTATAAACCATGAAGGTAAAATTTTGGGGGTGATTTTTCACTTAGGAGCGACGCAATCGTCAGTTAACATTGCGCTGTAGCTCCACCCCCCGTCGAACGCCGCGTGCTGCTGCTGACGCTGACGATGCGAGCTGAGACCGAAAACCGCGGCTTAGTGACGTCAACACTGGTGTTCCGCTCCTTCGCAGTCTCCGCGACCATGCCTGACCGGGCTTATTTCTGCGTGCGTGCCGTCCTAATCTGCATCGCTCGACCCTACATTCCTTTATTTGTGTGTATATAGGAGTGGTAGTTGACGTGCGCAGCATCAATTGAACTTGTAGGCCGATCATGCCGGCGTTCTGTGCAGCCTACGCTTGCACGATCACCAGCGGCCGCGACGATATTCCGATGTTCCATTAGTTCCTGCAAGACGAGAAGCTTTCAGCTATGTGGGAGACTGCTGTGAAGCGAAACAACTTCAAGCGCTCAAGAACAAGTGCTGTGCTCTCACCACTTCCGTGACGATTACTACCGGAGTTTATCAATAATGCGTGCTTTGGGTTCTCCTAAAAAAATTGTTAGCACGCTGAACGGAAGGTGCATGTTTATCGCCCACCCTTGACGCAGGTTTCATCGCCAAGCGCCGCGAATTTTCTATTCGCACGTGTGTTGTGAAGCAGCCTGCATTCAGCTACCATAACGCAGTGCAAGCGTAAAGTTTGCATGTGTTGGAAAGCCTGCTCACGCCAAGACGCTGCACTCCCCCTGGTATGAGCCATTGGTATGAGCCATTGCGTTGCTGAATGAACGTGTTCCATGTCAGCTCTCTGCATTTTCACTAATTGCGCCGATTATTCAACTCGGATCTTCATGAAAGTGCATCGATCGGTTGTATGAACCTACGTGGACCACCGGGATACCCAATTCCGAGGTAGGCGTCCATTTATTCGGCAATTAGAACCGATTTTGTGACCCACGAAGAGCGCCCACCGGCCTCGGCTTCGGCCGAGGGAAGCGGTAGGCCTACTCTCAGGCCGCATCGAGCCGCAGCCAATTACCGACCAATCGCTAATTTGACAAGCGGACAGTGACCCAATATGTCGACCGCTATGAGAATTGAGGTCGATGGCGAAGAAATTTCGCCGGATCAGCTCACGAGAGCCGAGGGGTGGAAAACCACCGGCGAGAAGTTGAAGCAAAGGAGCCACGCAAGCCAAGATGGCGCCGAAGCCACAGTTGACGTCAGCAACAGACGTGACGATGACATCGATGGCACCACCGACAAGAGCCTTCGTCACAGGATGAAGCGAGTAAACAAGGGCAAGCTGCTCAAGGGCGCGAGAATGCCGGACCTCCCGCGCGAAGACGTGAAGATTGTAATGCGGCCACGCGGCGGGCTTCAAGTGAGCGATGTGGCCCGGGTCGAAATCAGCCGAGCCATTACTGGGGCGGCCCAAGTCGATGCAATTGCAGCAAGAGAAGATATTATTTGTCCAAACCATCAACAGAACATAATCGTCGTGAGTACCTCGAAGAGGGAGCACGCCGACAAGTACGCCATGGTGAAACGCATCGACATTCGAGGAACGGCCCACGAGGTGAGCACTTACGAATCGGCGCCTCACGGAACAGTTAAAGGAGTGATACGAGGCATCCCACTAGAGGACACCGCCCAAGAAATTCAAGACCTAGTGGTGCACAAGCACAACCCGACGGCGTTGCAGGCGAAACGAATTGGCAAGACCAGATCCGTGGTGATCGCCTTCGAGGGACCCAAGGTTCCCAATTACGTGCGTTACGGGAACCTGCTCGTTGAATGTTCACTGCACCGCAAGCAGATCGACGTCTGCTACCAGTGCGGCCGCGTCGGACACCGAATGGACGTGTGCCCCAATCCCCAAAATCGCATCTGCCGGGGGTGCGGCATCGCCAACCCGGACAAAGAGCACGCGTGTGTGCCCAAGTGCGGCCTGTGCGGGGGCAAGCATCTCACCGCCGACCGGGCCTGTAAGGCAAAATTCAAGACGCCGTACGTGGTGCGGCGCCGGCGCTGGGAACGGCGCCGGGCCATCGACGACAGTAGCCAAGAAGATAGAGGTCCTGCAGGCCGTGCCCAACGCAGCACCTCTTCGCGGAGCCGTTCGAGAACGCCGGCCCGCAAGGGCAGCCACCAAAGCCGCCAACGATCGAGATCCCGTTCCCGGGATGGCCCGAACACGGCCGACCAGGCGCCATCGGCTGGCTCCAAGGACGGCCGCCGCTGGGAGACGATGGGGAAAGGAGGCAGTCGTAGCTCGAGCGGAAGACGCCGGGGATCCCGTTCGAGGTCCCGGACCAGATCAAGAACCCGGGTCGAGTCCAACCAACGAGGGATACTCGCCGAGAAAAAGGTGGGCTGGACCAACAGGTCTTCCGTCGCTCTAGGGGACGACAGAGAGTTTCCACCCCTCAACCCTACCCCACCTGCCCCCTCTAGCCAAAACGCCGCAACACGCCAAGAGTGCGGCGAATGTACAGAACTTAAAAGACTAATCGAAAGGAAAAACGCCCAGATTCAGGAACAGAATGTGCAGATCAGAGCACTCATGAGTAAAATAGACGCGCTAGCTAGCGGCAGCTCAGCGACTAAAATAACCAAAACGAGCCCGGTGCCCGAGGACGCCAACGAGAAACGCAAGGTGCCGCGGAGGGACCCCCTCTCGCCCCGCCAAGAGCGGAGAGGAGAGGCGCAGCCCATGCACCAGGCATTGCATGTTCAAGAAGCGATGGACGCTGAAACCACAGCTGACTGCAAGACGGCAGCAGCGGCACCGCAGACGTCAAATCAACAACAGCAACCACCGCAAGAGGGCAAACTGGCAGCGATACTCGCAGCCATAAATCAAATTAACGAGAATCTCGACAATATGAATGCCAGGTTAGAGGTCTTCGAGGGTCAAATAAAGATCCTGTCAGTCAAGCACGAACGACTGGCGGCGAAGACAGCGACGATAACCGTGAAGAACAAGTTCGCAGCACTAAGGAAAGAACGCGCCAATAAAGTCAAGGAATCGATCGCGTACAGGCGCGGTCGCATCAAAACGTCAAAGGAAGATGGCGCAGACGCCGAACAGTAAAAAGCAAATCCGCGGGGGGGAAACAACGATCATTTACCAATGGAATTGCAGGGGCATCCGCACCAAGGAAGCCGAGTTACAACTTCACTTAGATGGGCTCGACCAGAAACCGGATATTATCGCGTTACAAGAGACACACCGCAGACCCAGACTCCCGGGTTACGTCACGTACACGGATCCGACGGAAGGCGGGACGGCGTTACTGGTGCGCACCAACATAGCAGCCACCCAGCACCTCACCGCGCAAAAGGGCTGCGAACACACGCTGGTCGAGGTTCACACAAGGACTATTGGCAGTGCCGGAAACCTGTTTGTGATGAGCGCATACTGCAGGCCGTCACAAAGGCAGTACGACTTTGAAACAACAGTGAGCCAGGCGAAGAGGTTGGCGGGGAACAGGCCGCTTCTGGTCCTAGGCGACTTCAACGCCCCTCACACTACATGGGGTTACAAATACCAATCTAAACTAGGCAAGGCTCTAGCAAAGGCAATGGAGGACCAAGAAATGGCGCTCCTTAATGAACCGGGCATCGCCACCCGAAAGGGAAACAGCGTCAACAGGGACACCACCCCGGACCTGTCGTGGATGGCGGGCTCCCTAGAAGTGGCCTGGCGGAACGAAGACGTAGACCTGGGCTCCGACCACAGTATCATAAGTGTAACGATCAAGGGACCAAGGTACCGGGCAGCCCTCGGCAAAGCCCGGATCACCGACTGGGACCGAATGCGCAAGCACACGGACGAAGAAAACGAGACCTCCGGAGAAAACGCGGAGGAGGGCAGACATCAAACGTACGCAGAATGGGCGCGAGAACAAAAGATAGCGCTCGACAGATTTACTCAAGAAGTTGTGACAACGATGCAGACGCCCTTCGTCGACGCCAAACTAGCACACATGTGGGAGGCGCGGCACTCGCTCACGCGAAGATGGAAGCGTCAACGACGAAACAAGAAGCTCGTCAAACGCATCGCGCTCCTCAACAAACAGATCGCTGAATACGCAACCAAGCTGTGCCGAGAGAACTGGATGAGTACTTGCGACGGGCTGCAGGGAAAGCTGTCGGCGCGCAAGACCTGGTGCCTGCTCAGACACCTGATCGACCCGTTGAGCAGCAAGACCGCAACCAAACGCAACCTCACCAAAGTTCTGAACGCTTACGATGGCAACGGCCAAAGGCTCATTGAAGACCTCAAGGCGATCTACCTCAAGACGGAGAGAGGAGTACGGGGGACCGGAAAATCCGGCATTGGATGAACCGTTCACCATCACGGAGTTATTAACAGCCATAGACGAGAGTAATAAGGCGAGCGCACCAGGAACGGACGCCATTACATACAAGCTGCTCAATAACATGAGTGATGCGGCGGCACGTGGGCTCCTGGGTCACATCAACAGAACCTGGGAAAGCTCGAAGTTGCCCGCAGAATGGAAAGAGGCCGAGGTACGGTTCATACCTAAACCCGGCAAACCTCTGACCATCGAGAACATGCGCCCCATCTCGCTCACGTCCTGTGTGGGCAAGGTCATGGAACGCATGGTTCTCAGAAGACTTCAAGCACACCTGGACGAGACAAATCAGATGCCGGCGACCATGTATGGATTCCGCCAGCACCTGGGCACCCAAGACGTCTTGATCCAATTACACGAATTGGTGATTAAAAAAGCAACGAGGCACGCGCCCCGGGGTATACTGGCTTTGGACCTCAAAGGGGCCTTCGACAACGTGTCCCACGCCAGCGTGCTCGAGAACCTGCGCAAGACGGGGTGTGGCCGCAAGACCTACGGTTATATCAAAGATTTCCTAACCAATAGAACAGCAACTATCCGGATAGGAAATGAACGGTCAGAGCCTGTGGAGCTCGGAGACAGGGGTACCCCACAGGGGTCTGTCCTGTCGCCTCTGCTTTTCAACCTAGCACTCCTGCCCCTGCCCGAACTACTCAATCAGATCGAGGGCGTGGACCACGCGTTCTATGCCGATGATATAACGGTGTGGACGAACCGCGCGGGTTCCGATGCCTGGGCGGAGGAAGCCCTGCAGAGAGCGGCAACGACCGTCCATGAGTATGCCAGGACCTGTGGCCTGAGCTGCGCTCCACAGAAATCGGAGCTGCTCATAGTACAGCCCGGAAGACCAAAGAAAGAGCCGCCGCCAAACATAATCATCACCATCGACGGCACAGAGATCAAACCAACGCAGCAGATCCGGATACTGGGCCTGCTGTTGCGCAGCGACGGCAAGGCGCACGCAGCCGTCAACAAAATCAAGACCACATCCGAGCAAGTCCTCAGCATGATCCGGAGAGTCACCAACCGGAACAGAGGAATCAAAGAAGAAGACGCACTGCGCCTGGTGCAGGCATTCGTCGTGTCACGCGTAACGTACTCCGCCCCGTACCTCCAGCTTGCGAAGGTGAACCGCGATACGCTGAACACGACGATAAGGAAAGCAGTAAAACTCGCCATGGGCATCCCAGTCTACTCGTCAACGCAGAAGCTGCTGGAAATGGGTGCCCACAACACGGTGGAAGAGCTGGTGGAAGCACACCTATCCCACCAGAGGGTAAGGCTGAGCCGGACAGAGCACGGTCGGGCCGTCCTACGCAAGATAGGATGGCAAATTGAACAGCTACCGACAACGGAGCCGCTCCCCACAACGTGGAGAGACATTATTAAGACCAAGCCCCTCCCCCGGAACATGCAGCCGGGGAGGAACAACGAGAGACGCTCTGCGCGGGCCAAGGCACTGGCTCGACAGCTGGAAGAGGACCCCGAGGTCCTCTACGCGGACGCCTCACTTCCCAAACACGGAACCAGAGCAACGGCGGTCGTCACCACCATCGATAAACTTGTCACAGGCGCGTCGATACGGACGACGAATACAGCCGAAGCAGAAGAAGTGGCCGTGGCCCTCGCACTCGCACAACCGGGAGTGAGGACCGTTGTCACAGACTCCCAGACCGCCTACGCAAGCTACCGCAAGGGGAACATCTCTTCCGTTGCACTAGCGATCCTCAACAAATGCAAATCACCGGGGCGGGCCGTTGAGCTCGTGTGGGTCCCGGCTCACTCGCAAGTGGAAGGCAACGCACTCGCCGACCACTATGCCCGAGAACTATCGATCCGGGCCGAGGACGAGCCAGGGCTACCGCACCCCGTGACAAGCTACAAGGAAATCACGCAAATGTACAGAAGCAGCAGATGTAGGCTTCCCCGTCCGCATCCGCAACTCAACCGAATTCAGCAAACGATCGTGCGCCGCACGCAAGCGGGGTCGCTAGCGAATCCAGTGCTCTTGCATAAGATGTTCCCGACAGAGCATGACACTTCATGCCCTTTTTGCAGACGGTCAAAAGGCACTCTAGCACACATCCTTGCAGAGTGCACTAAGCTCAAGAACCCCCCACCATCCCTACCCCCCACCCTCCCCAGCCCCAACCCCCCCGAGCGATGGGAGACCTTGTTGTCCAGCCCCGACCTACCGACCCAGCTCGCGCTGGCGGCTAGGGGCCAGGAACTGCTGGACACATATGGGACCTGAGAATAAGGTTCCACCCCATCTGGTGGCAGCGCGCACCAACCGTCACTAAGGGCTCAGCACAAAAGTTGATTCTCTCTCTCTCTCCCCCTCCTCTCACACACATAAGAAACCGACCATCTCACGTAGCCGACGGAATTCGCCGGCTACGAGTAGGGTGCGGATGGCGCGCTGATGAAGGTTCTATACTACACGTGCTACAACAGCCGGTAAACTTTTCGCGCGTTTAAACCGTCTGTGTAGATTGCCGACAGCTTTGGGGCAGCACACAAATGCTGGAGATCGCATCACCGCTTAGGTTCTACGAGGAGGCATGCAGGAACATAACACTACAGTTGTTTGCCCGGAAACGTACTCACTGGAACGCTGAATGCAGCTTAGCAAAAAACATACTCGCCAAAGAACATTTCCAACACAAGGAGATACTAACACATCGCCTTCGTTCGCGTGGCAAGCAGTGCTTCCACCAGCATTTATTGCTTCTTGGAGAGACCGGCTCTTCGCAATCGGCTCGTACATGTAGTACGTACAAGTATGTACGTACGTTTAGTATGTACAAGTATAAACCCCTTACAAGTGATCTTGCACGCGACAGCGACAGCGCTGCAAGCGAGGCGATGGCTGTCGCGTTCACTCGTCGTCTGCAAGCCGAACCATTGTTGACGTCAGGAGGCGCCCGACCAATCACAGGCGGAAACGAGGCGCGCGAGCTGGGCGTGTCTGCTGCTGCACTTTTAGTCGAAATAAAATATGTTTGCGCTTTATTTCACTCAATTTCGATGCGAAATTCGAATTCAGAGGGTTGAAAACCACGGCGTACTGCTCTTTACTCATTTTTTCCCGAAAACCTTTCAGGTTCCCTTTAAGGTGCATTAACTTTCGGACGAGCAGCGAAACAGAATCCGCACCAAAACTCCCGTGATGACCATCGGGTGCACTCATCTTTGAAAGCGCGTGTAGCGTGAGCCGCTTAAAAGCTGCCTGGACAGAATGCGACACATGAGCCTGACGGCCTTAGCTGCTGATCTGAGGTCGTTAAGGAGGATTTATCACAAATAAGATTCGATAACTTTTGACTAACCGATGACCGAACGAACAGCGAAGTACTCCTCCGTTATAATTACGAGCCATTGTGCTGAACTGTTTTGAACCTGTTATTGGCGGCAGGGACGTCCGTGATGTTTTCTTTCGGATTCGCTTATTTGTGCGTTGAAGAATTTGTTCGGCTGGAGTCGCCACGTGTACGCTCATTAGGGAATCGTTATTGACATTGGCGCTCCCGTTTTTCACTTCTTTCTTGCGAGCAAAAAACGAGAATTTTCTCCGTCGCAGTAAATGTGAACGTTAAGGCTGGTATAGCAAGTAGGAAAAAAAAATCTAATATTTCCGCTTCTGGGTTGCAGTTTTAAGCTTCTTTATTGCAGTCTAACGTAGCGTATCTGTTTCACGACAGTAAAGACTTCCCGGTGCAGGTTTACGCTGCCGACACGTGGAGTTGTTTATCTTTTTCCGGTAAGCGCTTTTCGCCGTCTAACAAATGTTATCACGCAGCGCGGGGCGTGCCTGCATGTATCAGAAGTTTCTGGGATGTTATCGATTGTTCTATCTGCTGTCTATTGTAACCGAACCTTGTGTAATCTGATTGCATGTCTGCGCGACGCGAATGGTGTAGAACTTACTGGAAGACACGCAGGCACCAGCGATTACACTGGAACGTTCAATAAAAGCCGACGCGCTTAACCGGCAGATCAGATTTAGACGGTCGACGACTGTGTTTGCCGCTACCATTGTGCTTTAAGTGTAGCCTGTTTTTGTGGTCACAGGTTCGCCCAGTAAAAGTTAGTTTCATCGCTCATACGTAGTATTGCTACTGTGTTCGTTGCCTCACTACTACGTCACAATATAGTTATTTGCTGTAACAGTGCTACAACGCAACAAAGTTTGTCCCGTTTGTTGCATCAACTCATTCTTTCAGTATTGATGCTTCCTAGGAATGTTTTACAAGAGGACATACATAGAAACATAGTTCAGGACAACATTCATTTGGGCTAGATGGTGCATACTTGAATTAAGAAGGAACAGCGCCGTGATTTTCCTTATATTTGCTGATTTTTCGGTGAATAAAGATAGATGAAGTTGGCGCTTGTCACGTGTCGTTCTCCCTCTCGTGATCGTCTTAGTTGGAGCTGTTCTTTCCTAATTCGTACCTTAGAAATAAGGCGGTTAATGTGGGTATGGGTACAGATAAGAAAGGAAAACATTCAAACGACTACACAGTTGATTCACGATACCTGAAGCTCGGACAATTCATACTACCGGATAATCCAAAAAAGTTTTGATTGGCCCACCACGTTTTCTAATTGTCTTCGAACTGCTCCAGTCAACCAGAGCTCAAGCTAAATTCATTCTTCTTTCCCGAAGTCAAGCGGCCTTGGCTGCATGCAGGCGATCGTCATCACAAGGTCCGGATGGGGTTGCCCACGCTGGCTTAAGACACTTACGTTTTACAGCAAAACGTTATCTTCTGGGTATATTCAATAAATCTTGACGTGACGGTTTATTCCCCAATGGTTGTAAGTGTAACCGACTGGTGCCTCTACTGAAGTCTGGGAAGTCTGCGCTGGACCTTACATCGCACCGGTCAGCTGCAGTTGCAAGTTGCATCGGTAAGGTCATTGAGAGGACGTTGCCGACAGGCACGGGACGGTACCTCGGATACTGCAGCAATTACCCTGAGCATAGGGCTGATTTTCGACAAGCACGGTCTTTGATTGACAGCGCCCTTGATCGCGCAACCTCCGCGCAGTAACAAAAAGCTATGAAGCGCCTCTCTGTGGCACGCTTATTAGGTTTAAAAGGTGCTTACGACAACGTAAACCATGAAGGCATTCTCCAAGCTCTTGGGGATGCAGAACTTGAAGGCCCCATCTTTAGTTGGATTAGGAGCTATTTCTCACGGAGATCTGTGTTTGTTATTACAGAGGATGACCCGACAAGTAGATATATCTCCAGTCGTGGTGTCCCAGAAGGCGGAGTATTTAGCCCCACACTTTTCAATCTCGTTCTAGTGGGGCTTGCCGAAACGCTATCACAGACTGCTAATGTCTCCCTCTGCGCTGACGATATTTGCATCTGGGTGTCCAGCGTGACAAGGCCACAAGTGCGCGCCATAATACAGAAAGTTGCAACTCTGACAGCGGCATACCTTCGCCGACAAGTTCTGACGATTTCTACAGAAAAATGTGCATAGAGGCATTTACACAAAAACTGATGTCTTTCTACCCGGTGTGTATTGAGGGCCAATCAATTGCGTACAAGAAAACTCACAGGTTCTTAGGCGTTATTGTGGATCGTTACCTCACCTGGAATCCGCACGTCTCACACCTGAAGAAAAAGCTCATTTGTATTGCTAATATGTTCAAGTTCGTAGCTGGAAAATCATGGGGATCGTGCGTGTACTCCATGTTACAGCTATCACGGCACTTTTACTCGGATTTCTGCTATACAGGCTTTCCGTTTCGTCCAACACATGCAAGACTAATCTCCTTGCACTACAAAGCATACAAGACCAAGCACTTCGGACTTGTCTTCGCCTCTCGTGATGTTCTTCGACAGCTGCAACGGTCGTCATTGCACAGGAGAATCCAATCACCACTCAGATCGTCGGTGAGACGCTAAGAGTGCACATTCGACACTTTCTCGGCTACCATCCCACCCCATAGCCGATTTGCCAGTGCGAAGGCCACAGGCTACATTATGTGTTATTGTGGCGAGACACCATGACTCGATACCATTTGCCTTCAAGCCTGCGAAACGCCAAACATTGGCATTGTGGTGTCTCCGGCAAATTCACGTGTGCCACTCAATTCCTGGGATCGCTAAGAAGGCAGACTTGTCATCGCTAGCCTTGCAGCAGTTGTCTCTGCTTCTCCTCAACGAGTCTTATTTTGACCGCATACGCATTTACACGGACGGTTCCACCAGCTCAAGCAGCAATACCGGAGCTGCAGTTGTTCCATCAGACGCCATCTTTTTGCAGTTTAAATATACGCACAATACTACGCCGACAGCAGCAGAACTTGCGGCTCTTCCAGGTGCACTCAAGTAGGTGCTCCGGCAGCCACCGAATCGTTGGGCCATATTCTGCGATTCCAAAGCAGCCTCTCTCTCTTTTCTCGAAGTGAAGAAACAGCAGCGCGTCGCTTACACCTGGGCGACTAATCTCATTGATGGAACTTTTGGCATCGTAACATAACGACGTAAAATTATTTCGGCAGTATGTCGGTGGGAATACTTTACTGACCACACGCTTTATGAAACACACAGGAGGATTTGGCTGCTTTTACGTATCTGCCGGCGCAATTTTTTTAATATGAATTATTGAATGCACTGAAGTAAGCACCCAACGAATAAAACAAGAGCAACGCATAACAAGCAGTTAAGAATCAGCGTGGCTCCCCTTGCATAAGACCTCTTCTTGCAATATTTACATGGCGTAATGATAGCACGTCGGTCAATATTCGGTCGATAATTTAAAAAAAATGTCTCTTGTACTAAATACACTGCGTATTAGTACGAATATCCTACTGCATGGAAATCTCTGCTTTTCATTTTTCATGTTTTATTAAATGTAAAGGAAACCATTCTCGATTTTGTCGCAGTAGTACGCACTTCGTATGATTAAACTCCGGCACGCAATGAATAACGGTCACCAGCTTTTCATGACATGCCTTACCACCCATAGCGTCACAATAGCGGAAAATAAGTGCGCCGGCTTACCTACCGGTGTGTCTGAACGGTCACAAAGGCACAGAGTCATTGTTCAAGATTGACGAGACACATACGCAAAAATCGCGCACTGGTAATTGAAAACCACCTCAAAGAGCAGCGTGTTGAAAGATAGGCTAGCACGCAACGCAGTAACAATGATGTCTTTTGCGGGCTGCTCTTTGTCGGCGGAGTCTGTGTGAAAAGAATATTTAACAAACTAGTGCAGCTCTTCCAGAAAAAAAATAACCAAGGAAAAAAATGTCATCCTAAGCGATGGTTCTGGCAGCTGCTGTGGTCAAAGCTCCTAGTACCTGCCTTATTTTTTATTTTTTTTGTCTTGATTACTATATATTTTGTCTGTCACTCAATAGCATGAAGCCACAATATAGTAAATTCGAAGAACTCATTTGTTATATCCATTGGCCCTGCGCTTCCAGTTGTCGATAAAGTCTCCTTTGTCCTGCAGCGGTGTGCTATAGCGCCCTTCCCTAGTTAGCTCTACTACGCCGGAAAAGCGTTCGTCTTGGTTTTCATTGCCTATAACAGGACGAATTTTCCATTCAACTGCGAAGTTTTCTTTCTGAAAAAGCACTGTGAGTTTTCTTGGAGGCTTCGTGCTACTATGGGGAAAATGACAATTTGTTCCTTTCATGAAACTTCATTCAGTTTGCGTATTTCTGGGTAACTCATTTACCAGTGCCTAGAATGAGCCCTCATATCAACTGCGAAAATTGAGACTGCAACCAACCCATCCGAGCTCCAGTAATTACAAGCCCTAGACGAGCGCAATTTCAGCATAACCCGAGAGATGTCGGTATACACTGATTTGGCTGCAAGGGCCGGTGCCACCATGATGCCGGCATGTAAGCTTTCTGGTACTTCATGGCCTCGTCATCCCTTATCATCAGGCACGTGGTACACCTTGCGAATGAGCTGAAACGCAAGCTGAGTCATTTTTGCAGAGCAAAACATTCAGTTTCAATATCGTCGCAGCGCAAGCGCACATCCGAAAAGCATGGATTTGCATGGGTTATCTCGTGGATGCGACATGCGCCTCATGTCGTTAACGTAAAAATCTATGGCCAATTTGCTGAGCTAAACTGCGACAAGCGAAAGCCTATCTATGACGGCCTCTGTTACTGTTGTCGGAACTGTTCTGCCAACGGACGGCCCCGTGGCCGCGAGCATGGCACGCAATCACAGCCATATGGCTGCATGGTTTGTCGCCGATGTGCGCGCACCCCCACGTGCATGTCCGCGCTCGCCCACGCGCCCACTCGCACAGCGCTGCTGGCATAGCGCCTCCTCTCCTCGCTCCCCTCACCGGTGATCACCGCCTTCCTGCGTCCACCACGGCCAGCTCCCGGACACTCAGGAGCCACTTAAGGCTTTCGACTTAATATAAGCGTCGGTGACGAATAGTTCAAGCTGTTTTTCCCACCACGTATTGCAGCACGTAATGAGCATCACTTAACGCGCTCACGCAACGTCATGCGCTTCTCTATCATAAGGTGGCTGCTCCTGGTTTGAGCACAAAGCAATTACTTCGGAAGTCCGACCACAAAACTGGAGTCGTGAACAACGGAGCAATATATATATATATATATATATATATATATATATATATATATATATATTAGTCATATAATGAGAAGCCAACAAACACTGACACGGTGTGTCAGTGTTTGTTGGCTTCTCATTATATGACTAATAATTATCGGGTCCCTCGGTTAACCCCCTTTCTTCTCGTTTGTATATATATATATATATATATATATATATATATATATATATATATATATATATATAAGTGTGTGTGTGTGTGTGTGTGTGTGTGTGTGTGTGTGCATCCTCCGCCACGATGTCGAAGATTACGCACTCTCGGGATGTCTAATCACAAGCGCAACAGCAGCGGCTTAATACTTAATACTTAATATAAGCGTCGGTGACGAATAGTTCAAGCTGTTTTTCCCACCACGTATTGCAGCACGTAATGAGCATCACTTAACGCGCTCACGCAACGTCATGCGCTTCTCTATCATAAGGTGGCTGCTCCTGGTTTGAGCACAAAGCAATTACTTCGGAAGTCCGACCACAAAACTGGAGTCGTGAACAACGGAGCAATATATATATATATATATATATATATATATATATATATATATATATATATATATATATATATATATATATATATATATATATATATATATATATATATTAGTCATATAATGAGAAGCCAACAAACACTGACACGGTGTGTCAGTGTTTGTTGGCTTCTCATTATATGACTAATAATTATCGGGTCCCTCGGTTAACCCCCTTTCTTCTCGTTTGTATATATATATATATATATATATATATATATATATATATATATATATATATATATATATATATATATATATATATATATATATATATATATATATATATATATATATATAAGTGTGTGTGTGTGTGTGTGCATCCTCCGCCACGATGTCGAAGATTACGCACTCTCGGGATGTCTAATCACAAGCGCAACAGCAGCGGGATCCGTAATTGCCGATGCCGCGCGAGCCGGGCCGTTAGGTTCCGGCTAATGCACGAATACCATGCAAAGAAGGAGTCTCGAGGTCACGGGCCGCTTACCAACGTAACTACGTGGCTGATTGCGCAGCAGTCGCCACGCGCTGACTTCCACAATGTCAGGGTAAGAAGACTAAGGTATGGTAAGAAGCGTAAGAAGATTTGGGCATCTCGGCCGCAGAACACCGGGTGGTGTCTCGAGGCCTGCTCTATCATGCTGTAGATGGCTAAAGCTATGGCACACAAATACTGGTCTTCTCCCAACCTCCCGAAGTGTCATCGTCATAAGCTAGATTGCTCCTTAAAGCTACAAGTGCCATCAGAAATTTCCCTGTCTGAGGCGACAGTATTGTGCCGAGTCTGGCTGGGGGTGGCATTTACGAAGGCGTAGTCGTTCCGCATAGGAATGGAGGATACGCCCATGTGTGACTCTTGCGAAACCACAGAAACGATTGAACACATCCTATGTATCTGTCCCCACTACGACGTCAGGCCCGAAGTTCTCCGGACAGCACTGAACCAGCTGGACTCTAGACCATTTTCCGTTATGAAGATCCTTGGTCCCTGGCCGTACGCGTCGATGACCCAGAAAGCTAAGATAGCGCTCCTCAAGTACCTCAAGTCGACAGCTCTTGCGAACCGTTTGTAGACTCGGTGCAAACTTTCCACTGTGGGCGAAACTGTGCTCTCTCTCTCTCTCTCTCTCTTCATCCACATAGTCCCTTCCTCCAATGCAGGGTAGCATGCCGGACATGCGGCTGGTTAACCTCCTGTCTTGTCTGTATATACGGTATATAGGCTGGGTACGGCAGCGCTGCACCGCATCCAGCATGGCAGCTTCATTACAGCGACTTAGATCGATAACCTCGGCTTTTGACGCTAACAAAGACGCTCTTACAGGGCCGCAGCTATGTCACAAAGTGCGTCAAATGAGGCTTTGTTTTCCTGGGGAGTTTGCTTGAGCAGACAGAGAATGGCGTGCAACTATTGTACTATTGAGCATTGGGCTCCAAGGAAGAGGAACTTGCTCGCAATGATCGAGCAGTTGGGAAAGCCCACGCTCATCCTCACCTTTAGCGTAGCCGAGGTCCGTAATGAATGCCTTCTCGAACTGATCGAGAGAGTGATATAGCTTGTCGTGGCAAACCAGCGCAAGGTTTACGCCATAGCCAGCTAGCTGCAAAATGCTTCGCATAACTTCGATTCCCAAAGTATATGAGATCTGCGTATTTTTTCTTCATTGGTAGTACTTTTCTTTCTTTCCTTCTTGTTGCGAGCGCTGCTATGAGCCGGCTTCATCGACTTGGTTGTGTATTCGCGGTTCTAACATGCCGGATACGCGTACGCAGCGATTATCATTTCTTCGTCATGGAGCCAAGCGAATCCGGGCTGCTACCTCAAAACCCAACAATGCACCAACACCTGCTTACTTGAATTCTATGGATTTTAATGTGTTTAACGCGATTTCCGGGTACAGTGTATGTATGTATGTATGTATGTATGTATGTATGTATGTATGTATGTATGTATGTATGTATGTATGTATGTATGTATGTATGTATGTATGTATGTATGTATGTATGTATGTATGTATGTATGTATGTATGTATGTATGTATGTATGTATGTATGTATGTATGTATGTATGTATGTATGTATGTATGTATGTATGTATGTATGTGACTGTTTTCCCACCTACCTCGATCACTCATTAGTCAGCGGCCGAATGTGTAGCGCCTCAAGCTGCTGTTCTGAGGGAACAGGGCTCGAAACCAAGCATCGTACCAACTAGAGCCACTGAGAATTCGACAATTTGTACATATGGGTGCCGATCTTCAATGAACCTCTTACACTCCTACCTGAGTCACCGTAAATAGGGGACTGGGTAGGAATCTTCGTGTGAAGAAATTCTGCCGCCGACTTGGAGCATTGGGTATGTGCCACTCGGTCTGTGCCGCTCTTTGATGTCAAGTTGAACGTCTTTGCCAAAGTGAACGTATCTACTACGTATGAACCACCGAAATTGTGCCACTGCTCAATGAAAAAAAAAATATCCCCAATATTTTTTTTTATGCTGAGCGGAATAGAACCTAGGTCACAAGTGTTCCTCAAGGACAGCAACCGGGTGCTGTAGAAGGCTGCACCACAAATGCTATGTGCCGACTTTTAATGAAGCTCTCGCCAACTTGAGTCACTGAGTATGCCGCAAGCTAGGGATTTCTCAGGGTACCGGCGCGCATGCTTCTCGTCTCGGAGGCCGTGCAGAGACTTCTCAGAAGCGCCACCAGATGTCGCAGCGCGTCTAGAAACAAGCGCGAGAGAGGGGCCAGGTTGGTGCAGTGCGCCTTGTCAGCTTTCGCCTACGTAACGGCACGACATACATTTCGGACGCAAAGCGCAGTCTTGGCGGCGGCGGCGCTAGATGGTGCCGAGCGTTCTTATAAAAGAGCGAAAGGGGAATCCCGCTGCAGCACAAAACTCGTTTTGACAATGGCAATACGTTGTGTCGCTATATTAATTCAATCGTAAACGCATTATTGTCGACAGTCATCGTGAGTTGGACTCAGGGGATTTTTTTTTACTAAAAAAGGTAATTCCCTAGGAACGACGGCCATGAGCAGATCCTTCTGTCTAATGCGTCATCCTCGTTAATCCACCTAGATACACCCCCTCTTATGCCCCGCTTCCTCTTCTAGAAGAGGGCGGAAGGTTGAAAGTCTAATTGTCTTTTAAAGCACGTTTAAAAAGACAAGAAAAACTAATCCTGTGTAGAATGCCATGGGTGTGTATCCTTGTAGGATGACTCAGTTTCGCCTTCCATTGTATATCTTGCAAATTCTGACAACTCAGCCAAAACTCATTGTCTCTGCAAGTTAGACTTAACGTTTGGCATAGTCGAGCAATCCCCAATAACGATGAAGTTTCCAACTGGAAATTCGTTTAACCATGCGATGATAAGAAAGTTGTGTCGGCAGGAAAACAACAAAAGCTTACCCTGGTATGAAGGGTTACGTGATGCAGCCAATGAGAAGTGACGATGGCAGGCTCTTAGCCCCAAGAAGCTGAGGAAATAGAGGGTGATTCAAAGGCCAGAACAGAAGAAATTGATCAAGAACCGCGGCCTCACATAAAAGTGGGGCGCAGTTGTCCGGAGACAAATCCATTGCCTAACACAGCCGCTAAATACGTCTTTGCTGAATAACTCCGCGATGAGTTTTCTTCACAGGGTGTAGTTGGAATAAGATACTTAGCTAATCGTTATGAAGCGCTATTTTCTCGAACGTTTTGTTATTCGACTTAAAATACTTCCCAAGTAACAATCAAATATATTTAATAGAACATCAGCGAGTTTCACAATGTTTCTAGCAAGGCGTTCTCAGTGAACTACAATATATAATCAATATACTACTGTCCACAAAATTTGGTTATTTACTAATTGCGAAGTACAGGAAGTCTGGCTGCTTAGGATCAGACTATTCTAAAGTTGTAACTACAAACAAACAAACAAACGAACAAAGAAACAAACAAGGAGGTAGATATGCAGACAGACAGGCAAATAATCAAACAAGCAAGCAAACAAAACAACCTAACTAAGAGCACCATTTCAGTAGATAAATAGAAATATATAATTCAAAGCTTTCACAATCAGTTAGAGTGAAAGAAACACGCTACATGCACACCACGTACTAGGGGCTCGGCATTAACTTCTAATTATATACAAAACATACGTATGAGAAGAAAACTCACAAACATGAGCAGGCTCTTCTCGTGTTCAGCTAGAGCGTTTTCTTTGAAAAATGCCCCAGACCTACAGACACAGTTCGTGCACGCTAAGTAGCACAACGGAGGTCATTTGCATCATCCGGAACTTTCATCAGTTCTTTACCCATAGAAACTCGTGAAAGCTTGAAAGGCTTTCGAACTTTTGCAATAAGCTGCGACTATCTCAACTTTGGAGTCACAACCGGCCGGAGTCAAGAAGATTCACCGAGCGGACAAAGGGCAGAAGGATGAGGTTCGCCCGAAAGCGAGTTTACCTCTACCAGCATACTGATCTTTTTTTCTTTCTTTTTTGATAAGTCCTTCTACATCCTGCTCATCCGCAACCGTTAACCAGCCATGCGGGAAATTCTTTCTTCAGTCTCACTTCGAAATCATTCGTCCTTTATTCGTTTTCCTCTTCCCGAGCTTACACACTGGCTTTTCTTTTCGAACGTCCGATCCGTTTCTCCCGTCTTCCTCGGCGCGCTGCGTGGCCTTTGACTGCGCACAAAGCGGGATTGCAGCGAGCTCTCGAACGTGCGTCCTATCTCGTTCCGCTGGAGTGCCGCGTGTTCCCAGAAACGCATGCATCTCGCCAGAGAACGGCGCTGCTGCGGTTTTTGCAAGAGGCCGCAGAGGCGGCGTTCCGTTCAGTTCATCCGTGAAAGAAAAACACCGGCGGACATGAGCGGGTCGCGTGATCGCGGTGGTTGTGGGCGGACTGCCGGTCAGTCGCCTGCGATGGGAGCGAGAAATGGCGTGATCGGTGGCGAAAACGACGTGTTTTTGAGCGCAAGTGCAGAAACACAAGGCCTGGGTCTAGGCCACGCGGATAGTGTGTCACCACGGTCACAGAGATCGTTGAAGCTTACGATTGTATAAAAGAAAAAACGAAAACAATAGCAGGAGGTCTATCGTGGGATGGGGGACTCTGACATTCACCTCACGCGCGTTTACATAGCAGGAACATGGTCACAGAAACGTAGAAAAAAAAAGTTAATGGTAAATCAGAAACATATGTGAAACGATGTCTGCTTGTTGCGTCAAAGTTCGTAATAGTAACTGCCATTCAATATACTGTAACCAAATTCGATTTCCTAATTGCAGCACAAACGAAAGAAAAAGTAAGTGATAGTACACGATAAATGTTGTTTCATCCTAATTCGTGGCACTTTAGTTAGTTTCTTCGTTCGAAGCGCAATGGCGCACCATGCTATGGGTGATAAGCCCAGAAATGGGCCTGGTCGAGAGTGTAGGAACACGTCGAGAGAATTATAAATTATGACAGAAAAAAGAGAACATCGGCCATTCAGTTCGTCCCATAGAAGATTCAAGAGACGAACTGAAGAGAGATGAAAGAAGGAAGGAAAATAAGAGGTGAGGCAGAAAGGGATTGTATATTAGTAATTGAACCAAGGCGAACAAGATATTGTAGTCGTAAAAGTTGGTCTCGCACTTTATTTTCGATACCACGTCCATTGTTACCTTGCACTGCGCGTTCTTGCAACAAAATGATATTTTGTTCCCCCAAGGACAGTGGATATTTAGGAGAGAGGTGCTTCTGTTCATCCTGAAGTACCTGCTTGGTACAGTGTTGAAAATGAACGGTTAGACGTGTGGGTCGTCGTGGTGGGGACAGCCCGGTATGTATTGAGCTCTCCGTCAACTTTTTAATGATATCTGGTGTTGTTATCTGCACCGCAAAATGTTTCAGACCGTATCGCATCTCGTGGGTGATGTTCAGGCGGAGCAATTGCCGTGCACTTTTTCAAGGCCTAGGTCCACCTGCAGTAAGGACAGGATATGATATCCTTCTACGATGGCGCATACCAATCCAGGGGATTCGCCAAGAAATGGGTGGTATTAGGAAGATGCTGTTAATACAAAAATTGGCAAAAGTGTCAGGTAAAAATGTATAAAAATAACGCTTGAATAATTTAAAAGAATCGCGTTTACGCAACTGTGAATTTCTCCACGGCTGAGAAAACGTCCCTGTGGTAGTTTCCAAGAGAGGAGGCCCCTAGAGAAAGAATTATTAGAATTCAAAATTTTAAACTAAGTTGCCTCAACGTTGATTTTAACATGTTTTCCTTAACAAAGAAAAACGGCGCCAGAATAAAAAAATCATCTATGCTCTCATCTTCTGCACTGATTGTGCAAAGAGTCGAGGGCGCCAGAGCAGCCCCGTGGCGATAAAGGTTCTATTCGGGTGACAGCGTAACTGATTAAAAATTACTTGAATTTTTCTGGTGTGAAAGTAATTTTTGTGCCAAGGGAATAGAAGCTGTCGATATGCTGAAAGATTTGTCATAGCTTGGTTCAAAAAGCCTTTAGCAATTGCATATCTCTTGAATCTAGCAGTAGTTATATAGGCTGATGTAGGAACTAATGATAGTACCAGGCCATTAATGGCCGCTCTCATGAGACTGTCAGCTATTTCGTTCATGAATAATCCGCTATGCCCAGGCACCCAAAGTACTCGTAGTCTAATAAAATTTATGTGGGCAAGCACTGGAAAATGAAGTGTACGTAAAAGGCTATAGTACCACTATTTGTTATGGGTGATGTATATATTTATAAACTGGCGCACCAGAATATAGCACACATCCAAATTCTAGAATGGGCCGCAAATAGATTCTATATATCATTAGTAGTGGATCTCTCCGCATCCCCGACCGACTGTTGGACCCGCCGTGGTTGCTCAGTGGCTATGGTGTTGGGCTGCTGAGAACGAGGTCGCGGGATCGAATCCCGGCCACGGCGGCCGCATTTCGATGGGAGCGAAATGCGAAAACACCCGTGTACTTAGATTTACGTGCACGTTAAAGAACCCCAGGTAGTCAAAATTTACGGAGTCCTCCACTACGGCATGCCTCATAATCAGAAAGTGGTTTTGGCACGTAAAACCCCATAATTTATTTTTTTTACCGACTGTTACATAGCTTACGTACGTAGCATGCTAACTGCTCCCACTCATTTCCTTTTATTGTATGGTACTTAGGAGATGTTGTCGCCTTTAATTGGCGCCGGCTATTCCTTTTACCACAGGGATAAAAAAGTATAAATCATAATAAAAAATAATGAAGTCATACTAACACAAATTCCAGTCACATAAGTACACTAATGTCACAATATAATTGAAAGTCAATTTGAAATCATAAAATTACGAACTCCAGTCACGTAAGTACATTAATACCACAATAAAATCGAAAGTCAACTCAGAAGCACCGCAACGCAAATTCCAGTCATATATGTGCACTAATGTAAACACGAAGTCCGGTCACATAACTAAACTCATGGCGCATAAGAAAGCATGGATTCGATTCATATGAAGGTACATAAAACGAGGCACTGAATTGCCCGAAGTCGGGTCAGAAGGAAACAGGAAATGCGCTTAATACATTTAAACCTTCTACTCAATAGTTTCCGAGGATATTGCTCGCTTCTTTTTTAACTAAATGGTCAACATGACCAAGCCAACTGAGCGAACCGTAGACCACACATAAGTACTTCACCGACTCCACTTGAGTTATAGTCTCGAGATAGTAGGATAGCGATATGTTAATGGGATTATTAAAAAGAAAAATCAATATGAAGCAATTTTTAACGTAAAGTGAAAGGCGAATCTTGTTTAACCAGGTTTCTATGACGTAGAGGTAGTTCTGTAGTCGATGATATAGGGAGCGAATATCATAGCCTGATGCAAAGAAAGCAATACCGCCTGGGTATACATATGGTTCTACATCTTAATACCAAGGAATGAAACTCATCAGAACGTTAAATAACAATGGCGAAGTGACAGCTCTTTGAGGAACACCTCATGATAGATGTGTAAGCTCCAAGAAAAGCCTCTTAGAAAGCAGCAGAATTTCCTCCAATTTAAAAATTCGCATATCCAGTTTACTAGATAATTTGGAAACTAAATTTCGTAATATATCCAATACAATTCCGCATTATATACTATCATAGGCTTTCGGGATCTTTAGTGTCACAATAGCACATATCTGTAATTGACGTCGGGCTAAATTTATTCTACTTTCTATGTCCACGTAAGCATGCCAGGTCGAACGTGATGGTCGGAATTCAATTTGGCAGGGATTAAGTAAGTCTTTGTTTTCTACGAATTTCAGCATACAGGCATATAGGATTCTTGCAATTAATTTAACCAAGTTTGAGGTTAGCGCGATTGGTCCAATGTTATCTATTGTAAATCTTATCATGATTTTTAAAAATTTGAATTATTTTAAAAATTTTGCAAGCAGATGGAATCCATGAAAAGCTAATTGAGTGATTTATAATAGCTAAAAAGGTCATCAGGAGCTTCCTTAACTAATATTTTGATCATGGCAATGGTTACCCCACCTGCGCCAGGAGCTGAATCTGACAGTCACTCAACAATTTCAGCCAATTGTAGCACGGTAACTTCTACAAAATCATCTGATGCCCTTCGTAAGCTAGAACCATTTGGCAAAACTGAGGAAAATCTAATTTCTAATCCCTCCGCGATTTCTTATAGTGATTGGTTCATTTCATTGCTAGTTAAGACTATGGAGCCAATATTAATTCGACGCGGGAGAACTTTCCAACTGCGGAGAAAACTGAAGAACACACGTTTGCTTTTATTGTTAGATAGGAAATCAAAATGATTACAGTCGTAGTCGTCTTCAGCTTTTGAAGCTATGTTTAAATACGGCTCGAAAAAATTTATAATCGCTCCAACGTTTGGGACTCTGGTTATGAAATAATTTTTTCCAAGCAGCTTTTCTCTTTCTATAATCACTAGCGCATTCTTCATTCCCCCAAGGGGTTTATGAATTTCTGTTATTCAGGCGAATTTCAAATTCAGACTTTTTGGAGTAAGCAACGGCCAGCCTTTTTCTCCTCCAGCAAGGAGATCATGAACTGAATTTTGGGCAGAACGTCTGAAGGATGGCAAGCCGCGCTGTCCGTGCCGAGGAGATTCGATGTGGTGCCTGCTCCCGGTGTGAACTGAGTCGGCAGAAAGCGCGACACTGATTAGGTGGCGAATAGGCCCCGTAGAGGCAAATCTAAAATTTACTCAGCGAGGGTTTAAAATTTACCCGTACAGAGTGTGTACTCTGAGAAGAAGAAAAACAGTAAAGGGAAGTGCGAATTTCGAGACATCGAATTTGTTCCCCTTTATGAGGATGGAAGCAGTGGCCGTCAGTGCAGTCTTACTTTATTGACAAACATATAGCTCCCAAGCAGTTTTCGACGTCAACAATCTTCTTGCCGGGCCAAATCCGCGCTCCAACAATCGCCATAGCAGTTTCTCACATTTCATTTCTCCATTCCGCCCTATCTTTGTCTTTTCTTCTCGTCCATAATTAAGTACGCCCCATTACTTTCCTTTACTGCTTCGCCGAAGTGCCTAGTGCATTACCAACAAAGTACCTAGTGGTTTTTGAATTTACGAACGTTATCCGAGACACCTACAATTGATGACACGGGAAGCAGCGATGATCAGTATTATCTTGTTTTGCTCATTTCTTTCTCATAGTCATTATCGTCACGCTGCAATTATGGAAAGCACCGAGGGGAACGTACAGAAACAAATACGTGGCGGAAGTATAATATATTGTAAAGTGGCGAAGAGCAGTAGATAGAAGAAGAGGAGGACGAAGACTAAAAGACAGAATGTAGGCAGTCTATTACGTCATCAATACGCGAGAGCGGGTACACATTCGTCTTGGTAATTGCATTCAGTCGCCTATAATGAACACAAAATCTCCACGAGCCATCTCTTTTATTCACCAGGATGACAGCTAGGTGTGGCCCACGGGCTTGATGATTCTTTAATGACATTTTTTCTCAGTATCTCTTGTACCTGTTCCGCAATAATTTTGCACTCTGATGAGGACACTCGGTAAGGCTTCTGCCGAAGAGGATGTGCCGATCCTGTGTCGATGCGATGACGAGCACGCGAGGATGGAATAGTTGTAGCGTGCTCATCTTGAGAGAAGTGGAACACAAGCATACTGGGATAGCAGTTGCACTAAGCTGTCCCGTTCAGGTGAAGGCAAAGACTTGCTGATCGTGCGTAGAATTTTCGGCTCGTAAGTGCAGGCGTCTCGTCCTTCAGTGGAATCCTCGTCCCTGACGACCATCGATGAACTGAACGTGACGTCGTCGAAGACAGCAATCTTCATGCGTTCGAGAATACGCACCAGGACGATAGAACAATTTAACGCCCACAAGAACGCCCTACCATAGTTGACAGATGCGATACTATTAGGTATACCAATAGGTTTTTCTACGCACGAGAATCGCCAAAGGGTTGCACCACGGCATCAAATGAAACGCCTGTACAAGATGCGATGACAGATATCGGTGCTTTCTAAGGACCACGACCACGAAGGCAGTGTCCCTCGCTCAGCAACGGCAACTGTCTTTTGTCCAGCGGGTGGTTGTTCCACGAGTTCTGATAATAAGGGATCCCGACAGGCATCGACTCCAGATTTTCCGCTATTTATCGAAAGCTCGCCGGCACCACAAGTGACTGAAACCCCGCAGTTCTGCAGAAAGTCTATCCCTAATATAACATCGTGAGTGCAGAGTTCTAAAATCACAAACTCGGTCAAATAACACCTGTCCGCCAATAACGCATTCACAACACAAACACCAAGGGGACGCAATATTTCACCGCTCCCTCCACGGAATTTAGCATGCGTGTCGAGCGAAAACATCACTTGGCGTCGTAGATGGTTCTTGAAAGAAAGACTCAGAACTGCTCTTATAGCCCCGGTGTCCACCGACGCCATTGTACATACAAATAAATTGTGCATTTAAAATAACGCTTAAAAGGCAGCGCCGCTTTTGTTCATAGAAAAAGCGTACTATATAAGTGGGACAGCGCCTACTCATGGACTTTCGTCGAACATTGCGTTTGCAACTCTTCCAGTCAGTGACGCACGTTTCTTGCCTAGAAAGGAACACATTTAGTAAGGAACACTTCACAGGCGTAATGAATGCAAAGCTGCTTGTTTTCTAACGCATTTTTACGTAATTATACTAAACCCGTTATGTTCATCCGCAAGCGTTCGTCAAGAGCGGACGTTCGATACATGGGCTCCATTCACAATCTTCGGTTACGGCGTATTACAATATTGGATCACCGTATATTTACCATCCATGGGCATCCTTCAACGCCTGGCATCGCCTGGTACCACCAGTGAACCTGTGAGTGCCATATTCTCTGCGGCGAAGCCTGTCTGACTTCTCAGCACCACGCGAAGAGCGCTAACCCTAATGGCCGAGTGGTTTGGGTGCCTCACCGCAGCAGAGACGCAGGTGCGCCGGCGGATGCGCGGCATGGCGTTCGCGCAACGCTGGGTCTAACGACGTTCGCCAGTGAGTTCTCCCGCTTCACTCACGACTACCACGACTACTATGAATTCCCTAAGAGGCTACGACCCGACGGAGATGGACTTCAGCCATGTACCAACATCCCAGCAGCAGCTGATGCCCCCGCAGGATCTCCCGAAGGAAGACAACAGCCATGGCTGGAACATATTGTCCCGGCGCAACAATGAAAGAGCGGCGCAAGCTAAATCGACAGTTCCCAAGCATGAGCCAGAGCAGAAAGAACGCCGAGAGCCTCCCGCACCGAGACCTCTGCGTCTACCGAGTTTAAAGAATTTTCCATACAAGGTCATCATCCGACCTAAAACCACGGTGGATCTGCCATCTGTGGCTCCACGCTCCTACGATCATCTCGAATTAGGGATCCAAGCGGCCCTCGACACACGACATGTGGACGCCGCAGGGCCAAAGATTGAAGTGATGACTATTGTGCTCTCAACGCCTTCAGGATCGATGGTGAATTGCGCCCCGATGAAAACATCCAACCCTACGCACGCAGAGGAAACAGCTATTGCATTAGCTATAGCATCTAACCCCAAAGCCGATGTGTTCACTGACTCCCAGAATGCCTGTCGCAACTTCAATAATGGATTGATTCACAGGTCAGGGTTGTCATTGCTGACTAAGCATCCACCCAACCAAGCCTCAGTCATCTGGTTTCCCGGTCCCAGGAGTAAAGGAAGCCCCTCACAGGCATGCCCGAGCTCTTCTATACCGGGCGTCTGCCCCTGATGACCCTGAAGGGTGCTGCGACGTAACTGCTTTAGCAGTGTATGCTGACAATCTTGCACCATACGGAACAGCCAGGAATGAGTACCCAACACCACATAAATCGCTCAATAAGTTGGAAGAGAACACTCTTAGGAGACTACAAACTAATACATACCCAACGCCAGCTAAGCCACACCAGTGGTACTCTACACTATACTCCCCGCAATGCCCACACTATGGAGAGGTAGCTAACCTCTACCACATGGTGTGGACTTGCCAGTTTAATCCCATAGTTGACCCCATTCCAAATCCCCCAAAAGAGCAGTGGGAGGCTATTCTGCTCAGCGATGATCCTCACCGTCAGCACTGGCTGGTGGGGAGGGCCAGCGCAGCAGCAGTAACCAGTGGGCTACCGGAATAGGCGGCCCACCCACGAGTTCTACGAATATCCTGCAAATAAAGATGTTTTCAATCAATCAAAAGTCTGAAAGCCACAAATGCCGCGCAATCTTTTTTTGTTTTGTTTATCGCAGCTTAGGCGCGCAGGCTGAAATGAAGCGGCATAGTACGCCTGTTCGACCAATGTAATGCATTGAGACAATGATGCACGGCTGTGCTAAAGGAATATGATTTTTTTTTTGCTGGTGCACTGACCTCAAGACTGTTTCTAGCGACTGTACATAGAGTACAGACCAGGTAAGGGTAGCCTTTTCTTTGAATCTTCTCTAGCATTCGGAGTGGTTACAGAAGAACAGGCACTGGGGATTGTTCTGAGTTTTCGTATTGTGCCGCGTGACGGCATCGCCACCCATAATAGCAGTCATTTCTTACCCTTCCTCTCTTCTCGTATGCGAAGAAGCAAGCTTGAGGAGTTTCACCCAAGGCCGACCCGCTTGGCCTTTCCTGTCATGAAACTAAATTCTCCAAGCTTCCTGATTTGCCTGACGCTAGTTTTTATTACCATATTACCATTCAAGCATTTATATTAAAAAGGAAGAAGTATAAATTAACAAAGCGGATGAATAAAAGAAACTTAAGAGGACACTCAAAAGTAAGAAAAAAAAGAAAAAAGGGATAATAAATAGAACACAGATACAAGATAGTGCTAAGAGCGCTAGCATAACTATTAAAGAATCCACGTACTGGTGGACTTCTTCAAATAAAAGTTGCTTACCTGCTCTTTCACTCTCTCCTCCTCTGACTATCGTTTATATTTTCTATAATAATAATAATAATATTAATAATAATAATAACTGAACAGTGAAGTAAGAACGGCCTGCCAACTATCACCGACTGTCCCTCCCTATGGTGCACAGTTGTTTGCAGCATGCCTGAAAGCATTCTTACCCGGGGGGGGAGAGAGAGAGAGCAAATGATAAATGAAAGGTAGGGAGGTTAACCAGGACTGAGCCCGGTTGGCTACCCTACACTGGGGAAAGGGAAATGGGGACGGAAAGATTAAAGAAAGAAGAGAAAGTCCATCGGGGATAACGTTCAGTCACTCAGTCCGGATTACAGACGCTCACTCAATCCTGTATCTTTCAAATATCGCAGCAGCGCTTTTGTGGCCTTTTGTAGCTGCGATATACGAGGCCATGGTCCCAAGATCTTGTTCAAGGTGAACGGTTTGCTATCTAACTTGTTGAGAGCTGTGCAGGGATCTTGTCTTTCATTTTCAAATGATGGGCAGCAGCACAGTAGATGGTCGATAGTTTCTTCGACACCGCAGGCATTGCACTCGGCGCTATCTGCCATGCCAATCAAAAACGTATATGCATTCGTGAATGCGACGCCCAAGCGTAAGCGACACAACATTGTTTCCTCATTACGCGGAAGCCCTGGTAACAGCCGCAGTTGCATAGATGGATCGAGGGAATGCAATCGATGTTGAGTGAAATCAGGTGTGTGCCACTTCTCCAATGTCATACGGTGCGCTAGCTTGCCTAAGTGTTGGGCTGCGTCAGTACGCGATAAAGGTATAGAAACAAGGGTTGCTCCTTCGTGTGCTTTCTTAGCAGCGTCGTCAGCGAGGTCGTTGCCGGAGATACTGCAATGGCCAGGCAGCCACTGAAACACGACGTCGTGCCCTTTAGCAATCATGTGATGGTGAAGTTCTCGTATCTCCGATACGAGTTGTTCACAGGACCCGCGACGAAGAGGTGACAGAAGACATTGTAAGGCCGCCTTTGAATCACAGAATATTGCCCACCGATTAGCCGGTTGGTTGCTAATATAATCAACGGCACCTCGGAGGGCAACAAGCTCCGAACCGGTCGATGTTGTCATGTGAGAAATCTGGTATCGAATGCTTAGTGATCGTGATAGTATAACCACTGCCCCGGTGGAGCTGGTCTGGGTGGAAGAGCCATCCGTATATATGTGGACTCGGTCAAAGTAGGAAGTGTGCAAACAATCCAGAGCTGCTTGCTTCAAGGCCAAGGTAGATAGGTCGGTCTTCTTTCTTATTCCTGGAACCGTAAGACGCACTTGAGGTTGTTTTAAACACCACAAAGCTGAGGTTGAACGTGCTGATGGTGTAAACCCCGATGGTAGGGAGGCACGATACTTGCTGACCTCGTTGGAGAAGGATGCCTGTGGTCGTCGTTCTGGCAGACAGGCAAGAAAGCTTGATTGAATCCGTGAAATATGACGAACATGGGCCCTGAGCGAGTCGGTGCTGATGTAAGTCGTGATCGGATGGTCTTGAGCCATTATAATGGTTCCTGCTGTTGAAGCGCTCCGCGGAAGGCCTAGGCAAACACGTAGTGCCTGTGCTTGCACGCTCTGAAGTTCTCTAAGATTGGACTTGCATATCTTAGCAAGCACGGGAGAACTATAACGTAGAAATCCGATAAAAAGTGCTTGATATAACTGTAGCATGGAGCCTATTGACGATCCCCATGTTTTGCCGGCGATGAACTTGAAGATGTCAACAATAGATGTGAGCCTCTTCTTCAAGTGGGCAACCTGAGGGCTCCAAGAGAGGTCCCGGTCAACAATGACACCCAAAAACCGATGAATTTTCTTGTAGCTGATAGGCTGGCCATTGATATATACTGGATAACCAGACATTGCTTTCCGCGTAAAAGCGACTAACGCACATTTTTCTGTTGAGATGGTAAGGCCTTGTGTCTGAAGATAGTCAGATGCCTGTGTTGCTGCTTGCTGTAGCCTTGCGCGAACCTGCAGGCGAGTGACCGCTGATGTCCAGATGCAGATGTCGTCGGCGTATACTGAAACACTCACTGTTTCCGGGAGGGATTCAGCCAGCCCCAGAAGCGCGAGGTTGAAAAGAACAGGGCTTAGAACACCGCCTTGGGGAACGCCTCGGCACGTGTAGTGGTCGGTAGTCGGACCATCTTCCGTACGCACGAACAAGGACCTTTGTGTCAAGTAGTTTCTGATCCATCGATATACTCGCCCTCCTAGTTCAACTGTGAGAAGTGCGTCGAGAATGGTTTGATGGGAAACATTATCGTAAGCACCTTTCACGTCAAGAAAGAGTGCGGCTGATAATCGCTTCCGAGATTTTTGTTGTTCTACAGAAGATACCAGATCGATGACACTATCAATCGATGAACGGCCTCGTCGAAATCCCGCCATTGAGTCAGGGTAAATTTTGTTGTGTTCGAGGTACCATTCGAGACGCATGAGGATCATACGTTCCATGAGTTTCCCGACGCAGCTGGCAAGTGCTATCGGCCGATACGATGCCAGTTCGAGAGGTGACTTTCCTGTTTTTAGTAGTGGTACCAGGCGGCTTCGTTTCCATTCCTGTGGGACGACACCATCTCGCCATGAGCTGTTAAAAAGGCTGAGGAGTTGTCTTCGTGCTTCTTGACCTAGGTGGCGCAAAGCACTATATGTTATCCCATCGGGCCCTGGTGAAGATGAACTCCTACAGAGCGCCATAGCAGCTTCTAACTCTTCCATAGAGAATGGAGCGTCCATACTTGTATCTCGTGGACCGGGGATGTCACCTGAAGTCATGTCAAAGGCTAAAACTGTGCCGCCGGCGACTTTCGCACAAAATTCCTCCGCAATTTCTACCTCACGGCGGTTTTCATAGAGAGCAAGGGCGTTGAAAGGGTGTCGTTGCTGGGGGCTTGAGCTAAGGCCCCGTAGGGTACGCCACACGCGGGATAATGGCTTGCGGGGGTCCAGTGACTCGCAAAAGCATTTCCATCTTTGATCCGCTAGCTTATCCATTCGCCGCTTTATCTTCTTTTGCATACGCCGAGCTTCTCTGAGGTCATGAATTGACTTCGTGCGCCTGTACCTCCTTTCTGCTCGGCGACGAAGTGCACGAAGCCTTTCCAACTCAATGTCATTCTCTGTACGCTTTTTCGAATGTGTGAAGCAACGCGTGCAATCTTGCATTGCGTCTGCAATTACGTCTTCCAATCTGCGTGCGATATGTTTCTTGCAGGTGTCTTCTACTCGATCTTGAAAGACTGACCAGTCGATTTGGCGAGATACAACCGGTAATGCGGCGTTTAGTCCATCGATTCTCACATAGGTCGGAATGTGATCACTTCCATGGGTTTCAATATCGGTGAACCACTGCACGCTCGAAGTCAGGCAACGTGACACAAAAGTCAAATCAAGGCAGCTGCTGTACGTTGTTCCTCGCAGAAATGTCGGGCTTCCGTCGTTTAGAAGACATAGGTTGTGGCCTGATGCAAATGATATTAGTGACCTGCCCCTCGAGTTTATCCTGGAGCTTCCCCATATATGGTGGTGGGCGTTGAAATCCCCTGTTATTATCCAAGGACCGGGAGTAGCAGTCATAATATCTTCTAGTCGTTTGCTATTAAACTGACTGGTTGGGGATAGGTAGACGCCAATAAGAGTAAAAGACAGCCTCTTCTTTTTCACAGTAACACAGACGTATTGGTTACCGTCGTGTGGCGCTACGGGTTGGGAAAAATACGTAAGGTCTTTGCGGATGTAAACCAAAACCTTACTACTACGGACACATGTGGTTGAAACAAAAGGTTCATATCCTGATAGTCTTATGGAGGCTGATAAGTTCGGTTCGCAGATAACCAGTATAGGAAAGTGGTTGTCAAACACGAACTGCCGCAACTCCGAAATACGTGACCTCAGGCCTCTCGCATTCCATTGGAATATGGAGGCACTTCTGACATCATCCCGGAACGATCGCTGTTGCTGTCGATGAGCCATGGTTCCGCTGTAGAAGCCCTCAAGCACTGGACTTCTGAAGGCTCTCAAGAACCGGATTGATGGCATCCAGCACTTGCAACGCACTTCGAGCTGTTGGTGTCTGTAGCTTGTCCAGAAGAACACGAATAGCACTCATCAGAGAGCTTATCATGACAACAACTTGTTGATCCTGGTCTGACAATTTATCAGGAGCAGATGAGGTATCCTTTGCTGTAGAGCTCTGGTTTCGCTCAGTAGGGGCATGTAGCCGCGGGAGTGCAGGCCAAGCGTCAGCAGCCATGCTGTTCGATGCACCTGTGTCCTTTGAGCTGACTGTGTTTGGCCGGGGCGGAAGAGCGGGTGGTAATGTACGCGGCTGGCGTTCTGCAGAGGCTTTGGAGGTTCTTGATCGACGTCGGCGACGTGATCGTCGTCGCTTAATTGATGCTGCTGCTTCTCGGTGAGACGAGTGGTCTCTAACCATTTTTCTCAATATGGCCATTTCCTTTCGTATCAAAGGGCATTCCTTCGAGGATGCATCATGAGGGCCGCTACAGTTTGTGCACTTCAGCACATTGACCTCGCACGTGTTAGTGGTGTGTGGCCCAGTGCAGCGAGAACAGACGGTAGTGTTCTTGCACACACTACTGACATGTCCAAACTTCATGCATTTCCAACACTGCAGCGGTTTTGGTATAAACGGGCGAACTGCGTGTCGAAAGTGGCCCACTTTTACATGCGATGGGAGGGATTCGCCCTTAAATACGATCTTAACACACCGTGACGTGCCGAGGCGAAACGCGTTTGTGATGATGGTGTTTTCGGTAGCCGGCTTGATTAAGATCGACAGATCAGAGTCGACAATGGTCTCGTCAACATCGTAAATTACGCCAGTACTGACCTGTTTTCCCAGCGGAATATGAGGGCGGACTTTTATCCCGTCAAGTTCCGTGACATGACGCAAAGAATCCAACGCAGCTGCGTGTTCTACGTCAATCGCTAGGACGTTCTTGCGGGTGTTCACTCTGACGTCTTTGATTTCGTTCGGAACTAGCGCCTCTAGATGTGAAGACACGGCTTGCCTGTTGAGGCGTCTTAGGTTGTCAGTGGCGAGAACTGGCGCGAACAGGATGGTGAGTTCCTCGGTATTGCGCGAAGATCTCACGGGTTCTTACCCGGGGTAGTTCGTAAGAACCCCATCTAAACACAAATATTTGCCTGTGTCGATTCAGAGAACTAACGCTGAACAAAAGTTTGATCTCAAACGCCTTCACTTCGTATATGTCCTGGCTGTGTCAGCAATAAAGAAAGCATTGAAACAGAAAGCTTGTACTCCGGCGAATCTTTTGTTCTCCTATTTGAGCTGCTTCGAGCAGTAGCACCCGGCTTCCCGAATACACCTGGCCCTCATGGAAACCTTTGCGCGAACTCCAGTGTTAACTCTAGAGCTCCCGCACAAGGTACAAACTGTACTGGAATGTGAAGGGTCCTTCTAAGACGGATAAACGTTAAATGTACTCAAGTTAGAGAAGCGGAAAAAGAGTGTTGCAGCTAGCAAGAGATGGACCTTCAGCCTTGTAAATACTGCCGGCAATTGCTCCGCCTGAGTGCAAAGGGAATATTGAAACTGCTAAGCTTGCATGGGGGCGTCTGCACTAACACACAGAAACAACAGACAGGACAACAGCAGCTCCATTTTTTTTTTTTGGCCCGTGTGCAACGTGACGGTCGTTAAAAGTCCCAAGATGGGTGAAATTCTTCGTAGACCTCCAATACGATGTCAACGCGACGTGAAGCTGCCATTGGCTATCGAACATGTGATATATTGATTCACTTGTCGTGTTTCCACATCTAAATAGAGGGAAAAAGAAAGAAACAGAGATGATGGTGAAACGCGGGCGGACTGTAGCCTTGCGCGAACCTGCAGGCGAGTGACCGCTGATGTCCAGATGCAGATGTCGTCGGCGTATATTGAAACACTCACTGTTTCCGGGAGGGATTCAGCCAGCCCCAGAAGCGCGAGGTTGAAAAGAACAGGGCTTAGAACACCGCCTTGGGGAACGCCTCGGCACGTGTAGTGGTCGGTAGTCGGACCATCTTCCGTACGCACGAACAAGGACCTTTGTGTCAAGTAGTTTCTGATCCATCGATATACTCACCCTCCTAGTTCAACTGTGAGAAGTGCGTCGAGAATGGTTTGATGGGAAACATTATCGTAAGCACCTTTCACGTCAAGAAAGAGTGCGGCTGATAATCGCTTCCGAGATTTTTGTTGTTCTACAGAAGATACCAGATCGATGACACTATCAATCGATGAACGGCCTCGTCGAAATCCCGCCATTGAGTCAGGGTAAATTTTGTTGTGTTCGAGGTACCATTCGAGACGCATGAGGATCATACGTTCCATGAGTTTCCCGACGCAGCTGGCAAGTGCTATCGGCCGATACGATGCCAGTTCGAGCGGTGACTTTCCTGTTTTTAGTAGTGGTACCAGGCAGCTTCGTTTCCATTCCTGTGGGACGACACCATCTCGCCATGAGCTGTTAAAAAGGCTGAGGAGTTGTCTTCGTGCTTCTTGACCTAGGTGGCGCAAAGCACTATATGTTATCCCATCGGGCCCTGGTGAAGATGAACTCCTACAGAGCGCCATAGCAGCTTCTAACTCTTCCATAGAGAATGGAGCGTCCATACTTGTATCTCGTGGACCGGGGATGTCACCTGAAGTGATGTCAAAGGCTAAAACTGTGCCGCCGGCGACTTTCGCACAAAATTCCTCCGCAATTTCTACCTCACGGCGCTTTTCATAGAGAGCAAGGGCGTTGAAAGGGTGTCGTTGCTGGGGGCTTGAGCTAAGGCCCCGTAGGGTACGCCACACGCGGGATAATGGCTTGCGGGAGTCCAGTGACTCGCAAAAGCATTTCCATCTTTGATCCGCTAGCTTATCCATTCGCCGCTTTATCTTCTTTTGCATACGCCGAGCTTCTCTGAGGTCATGAATTGACTTCGTGCGCCTGTACCTCCTTTCTGCTCGGCGACGAAGTGCACGAAGCCTTTCCAACTCAATGTCATTCTCTGTACGCTTTTTCGAATGTGTGAAGCAACGCGTGCAATCTTGCATTGCGTCTGCAATTACGTCTTCCAATCTGCGTGCGATATGTTTCTTGCAGGTGTCTTCTACTCGATCTTGAAAGACTGACCAGTCGATTTGGCGAGATACAACCGGTAATGCGGCGTTTAGTCCATCGATTCTCACATAGGTCGGAATGTGATCACTTCCATGGGTTTCAATATCGGTGAACCACTGCACGCTCGAAGTCAGGCAACGTGACACAAAAGTCAAATCAAGGCAGCTGCTGTACGTTGTTCCTCGCAGAAATGTCGGGCTTCCGTCGTTTAGAAGACATAGGTTGTGGCCTGATGCAAATGATATTAGTGACCTGCCCCTCGAGTTTATCCTGGAGCTTCCCCATATATGGTGGTGGGCGTTGAAATCCCCTGTTATTATCCAAGGACCGGGAGTAGCAGTCATAATATCTTCTAGTCGTTTGCTATTAAACTGACTGGTTGGGGATAGGTAGACGCCAATAAGAGTAAAAGACAGCCTCTTCTTTTTCACAGTAACACAGACGTATTGGTTACCGTCGTGTGGCGCTACGGGTTGGGAAAAATACGTAAGGTCTTTGCGGATGTAAACCAAAACCTTACTACTACGGACACACGTGGTTGAAACAAAAGGTTCATATCCTGATAGTCTTATGGAGGCTGATAAGTTCGGTTCGCAGATAACCAGTATAGGAAAGTGGTTGTCAAACACGAACTGCCGCAACTCCGAAATACGTGACCTCAGGCCTCTCGCATTCCATTGGAATATGGAGGCACTTCTGACATCATCCCGGAACGATCGCTGTTGCTGTCGATGAGCCATGGTTCCGCTGTAGAAGCCCTCAAGCACTGGACTTCTGAAGGCTCTCGAGAACCGGATTGATGGCATCCAGCACTTGCAACGCACTTCGAGCTGTTGGTGTCTGTAGCTTGTCCAGAAGAACACGAATAGCACTCATCAGAGAGCTTATCATGACAACAACTTGTTGATCCTGGTCTGACAATTTATCAGGAGCAGATGAGGTATCCTTTGCTGTAGAGCTCTGGTTTCGCTCAGTAGGGGCATGTAGCCGCGGGAGTGCAGGCCAAGCGTCAGCAGCCATGCTGTTCGATGCACCTGTGTCCTTTGAGCTGACTGTGTTTGGCCGGGGCGGAAAAGCGGGTGGTAATGTACGCGGCTGGCGTTCTGCAGAGGCTTTGGAGGTTCTTGATCGACGTCGGCGACGTGATCATCGTCGCTTAATTGATGCTGCTGCTTCTCGGTGAGACGAGTGGTCTCTAACCATTTTTCTCAATATGGCCATTTCCTTTCGTATCAAAGGGCATTCCTTCGAGGATGCATCATGAGGGCCGCTACAGTTTGTGCACTTCAGCACATTGGCCTCGCACGTGTTAGTGGTGTGTGGCCCAGTGCAGCGAGAACAGACGGTAGTGTTCTTGCACACACTACTGACATGTCCAAACTTCATGCATTTCCAACACTGCAGCGGTTTTGGTATAAACGGGCGAACTGCGTGTCGAAAGTGGCCCACTTTTACATGCGATGGGAGGGATTCGCCCTTAAATACGATCTTAACACACCGTGACGTGCCGAGGCGAAACGCGTTTGTGATGATGGTGTTTTCGGTAGCCGGCTTGATTAAGATCGACAGATCAGAGTCGACAATGGTCTCGTCAACATCGTAAATTACGCCAGTACTGACCTGTTTGCCCAGCGGAATATGAGGGCGGACTTTTATCCCGTCAAGTTCCGTGACATGACGCAAAGAATCCAACGCAGCTGCGTGTTCTACGTCAATCGCTAGGACGTTCTTGCGGGTGTTCACTCTGACGTCTTTGATTTCGTTCGGAACTAGCGCCTCTAGATGTGAAGACACGGCTTGCCTGTTGAGGCGTCTTAGGTTGTCAGTGGCGAGAACTGGCGCGAACAGGATGGTGAGTTCCTCGGTATTGCGCGAAGATCTCACGGGTTCTTACCCGGGGTAGTTCGTAAGAACCCCATCTAAACACAAATATTTGCCTGTGTCGATTCAGAGAACTAACGCTGAACAAAAGTTTGATCTCAAACGCCTTCACTTCGTATATGTCCTGGCTGTGTCAGCAATAAAGAAAGCATTGAAACAGAAAGCTTGTACTCCGGCGAATCTTTTGTTCTCCTATTTGAGCTGCTTCGAGCAGTAGCACCCGGCTTCCCGAATACACCTGGCCCTCATGGAAACCTTTGCGGGAACTCCAGTGTTAACTCTAGAGCTCCCGCACAAGGTGCAAACTGTACTGGAATGTGAAGGGTCCTTCTAAGACGGATAAACGTTAAATGTACTCAAGTTAGAGAAGCGGAAAAAGAGTGTTGCAGCTAGCAAGAGATGGACCTTCAGCCTTGTAAATACTGCCGGCAATTGCTCCGCCTGAGTGCAAAGGGAATATTGAAACTGCTAAGCTTGCATGGGGGCGTCTGCACTAACACACAGAAACAACAGACAGGACAACAGCAGCTCCATTTTTTTTTTTTTGGCCCGTGTGCAACGTGACGGTCGTTAAAAGTCCCAAGATGGGTGAAATTCTTCGTAGACCTCCAATACGATGTCAACGCGACGTGAAGCTGCCATTGGCTATCGAACATGTGATATATTGATTCACTTGTCGTGTTTCCACATCTAAATAGAGGGAAAAAGAAAGAAACAGAGATGATGGTGTTTAACAGGCCGCTATAGCTTTCGCAAGACCAGTCTTGTGCCACCATCTGGAGTTTACGCTGACCCAAGCGTATGTGAAGTTAGAGGACGCCTTCATTTCTTAGAAATGCCTTAATCACGCAGGGTTTGGGTGGCCGCGACCACAAGCCGTGTCAACCCGTTGAAGCAGCCTGTTTCTCGCGTCTTAAGTAGGCTTCCTCTCTTGCCTGAAGCCCAATTGCAAGCACGCGACTCTGTCAGTAGCCTCCTTCTATTCTTCATCAATATGATCGTAGCCCCTGGAAAAAGACGGTATATCCAATGGGGCGCAATTCTGTAATTCTGCGCAATGAACACTGAGTGTCCTCGTGAAGTCTGCTATTCTCGTGGTAATGGGTGCAGTTCAGCCTTGGTGTCGGAAAGCAGAACGAAGGGATGAGACTGCCAGCACTAAAGCGTCCGCAAGCCGGACTTCGATAGCACTACTTTCACGAGCCATAGAGGACACGAAGCAGTGAATTATGGAAACGTATGACACTTTCTGGTAGCCAGAATAACATATGTTCTCGTACTAGCTTCACTTTTCTTGTCAACAGAAACGTCGATGAATAAATGAATATGAAAATATGATAGCCACATATTGCATGAGTGTTCGAGCACCCCAAGTGTCGCTTCCTCCACGTTCATAAGACGCATGGCGAAAATGTTAAGAACCTTAGAATGGCCATTGCACATTCATGTTTGACTGCGAATTCCAGTCTCCAAGAATTTTCGTTTTGCAGTAAACTGCAGGCCAAAGACGCGAAGAGTGTTAAGTGCTACAAACAATAGCGGGATGTTCGGACCGGCTTCAATGTCTCCAGCGGTGACCTCTCCCTCAATGTGCCTCACTGTGGCGGCACAACTGCAAGAACACTGGTCAAGATGCAAGGAGATGGAGGGATTACTTCAGTGACCTGTGAATAACTTTGTAACTGACAGCTGTTTTTGTTTCGCCAACAGCTATCTTGAGGCCTTTTCAATACGACTCGAGGTCATCGTACTGCGATTGGATGGTGAACTAAAAGAAAGAGAAAAACCACGTGATTCACAACCAGTGCTTGCTGCGACTTTAACACCGAGGAGGGGTGATTTTTTCAACGTGTGCAGCAGCCATTCTCAGCACTGGTGGTGCGCAGTTAAGGCGACAAAGCGAAAGAGTCTCCAGCAGGCCACTGTTATTCCCTGAATGCATGTAGGGCACCAGGAAACCCAAAGTGATTAGTTAATTGGATTGATGCGCTTACGGTATACTAATTTTCGCACGCATTGTTCTTAGTCGCAGTCCAGGAAATATCGCAAGAACGACACCTTTCCGCTGCGATGGCTAAACTTGTTAAAACTGCAGACGCAAGAGGCTTGCGCAGACAGAAGGGTTCGATGTGCTATCACTGCCGAGTGCTTCGGATGACTTAAGGATAACAAACGCAGATTTCATTTGCATCTATTGACACTAGTGCTCTCTTTTGTTTACTCATCAGGCAATTGGTCAACCAGCCATGATGCACTGCAAACCCATAGAAGAACAAACGAAATAAGCACAATTACTGAGACATCGACTAGATAATTACTTTACTAGCTCATTACTGGTATTTGCTGTAAAAGATCAAACAGAACTCTACTACAAAGGTGGTTCGTCTCAGTGCACAGAAACTATTGCTTGTGTTCGTAATAACTCCCCTCATCGATCAATCAGAGCCGGCGTGCATAATTTTGAGTGTCAGCCTCACCAGCTATATTAGCAGAACGTAATGAAGTGCCCTAATGCAGTTCTTGGCTTCATTGTGTACGTCTTATGTGCACGCTTTTGAAACACTCATGAGCATCTTTCAAGAGGTCGTGTGCTCAGGTTCACTTCCTAATTATCTATACTTTCCAGTGTAAGGCAAAAAGTCGAATTTTATTTTCTGACTGACAGCCTTGCCTTCCCGCTCTCCACGCAGAGCTGCGCACGACAGCATAAATCTCTGGGAGAACATTCTTCTTTTTTTCTGTGTCTCTTACTTCTTTTCTGCTATCTTTTCCCACATAAACTGGATTAGCATACCAAGCCTGTCATTAGACTATCCTCTCCAGATACCACTGAACTTTCTCCATGTCTCTCCCCTTAAGTGGAAAGCGCTGGATGATCGTATTAGAGCCATGCTTAATTCTTTTTAACCGCTTACCCCAACACAGTGTTGCAAGTCAGCGTGTCCACTGCCTAACTTTTGTGTCTTTCCTTCTCTTTATTTTGTATTTTATCCTAGATCAGAAGGATCATTAAAGAGAAAACCGTCCTTTTGGTGCACCTACTGTTTCGCAATGTATAAGTGATAGCGCACTTGTATAGGACAATTTCTTACTACTGCGACGTCAAGAGAAACGCTGCTGCGTTCATGTTATACCATTGCTGCCATAAATGGAGTTTGGCGAGGACGGCTAGTTGCTTGAAGTTCATCAGCAGTACTTTAAAACGCAACAATAGACACAAACACAAGAACTGCTACAGTACAGGCACTAAGCTCGCAACTGAAGTTTTTGTTTTCATTTAAAAATTCCAAATACATAATACTAATAAAAGATGACAGCAGGGGGCACTGCAACTCATAACAACTACCTGATAAACTCTACTACATATTGAAGATGGTGTTCCGCTTGCCAAACCTTGAAGTAAAACGCGCGGTATAAAACTATTGGTCACCATTTTTTAAAGTTTGTTTGTTACCATTACCAATGCGTATTTTTCGTAGTTCCTTTAGACATTGGATTTTTTGTTCTACTCACAGAATTTCAAACTCCAGACGACAGACGTGATTAGGCGCAAACAAGAGTCATCGTTATCTTTGCCAACTAAGGACTGCTCGTAACCCTTTAGCGTCCCCTGACACGAAAAGAAACAGACTGCACTTATCCGCCCAAACGAGAGCACTATTTTCTGTTATATTGAAAGGAGGGGGGGGGGGGGGGGGACGTGCGGGCAAATCTTTCGAAATGGCTGTAGCAGGCGTTCTTAAGGGCGCCTATTACTTTACTGATGATTGCTCACTTTTTGCCGGCTCAGTCCGCTAGTTTAACTTCAATCACTGGTGAACTAAGACGAAGTTTAACTAACCTTTCGACTGCGTGCTCTATAATCTGTTAGTATCATAGCTAACCAAGAAAGATGGTGTGGACTACTGCCACTGTGTCCTCGAAGTTGAAAAGGGGAATACGCAAGATACTTTTCTTATTCAGAAAGCGCTCGGCAATATGGTGACTACGAAGACGGTAAGTGAGCAGCGCATGCCTCAAAGCACTGAGAGCTGTTGCGGACACTTACCCGTGGGCAGCGAACGGCGACTTGCGTTGACCCACCTGCTCACTCGACTCCGATGGCCGTTACAGTTCGCTGACCTGCCAATACGTCGCCTATGACGTGAGGCAAGAGTAACACTCACTCTTTCAAGGTTACTGCTGCGATGCCATCGCCGACGATTTTAACCATAGAGGAAGGAAACTGAGGAAAGGCCCTATACCTCCTCCGCGCGCTAGGAGAAAACTGTGGAGGAAATGACGTTGTAGGGTCTCCTTTGTTTCGCTGTTTTTTGTTTATTTCTTTGCTGTAGCGGCCTCGCCTTTCGGGCCACAATGGCGGCTTTGTTATTGTTCTGTGCGCTCACACGTGTTGCTCCGTAGGTTTCGTACCATGGCAAAGGCGCCGTGCGGGCAGGTTTGCGTTGGTCTCTGTGTTTTGTTGCGCTGTATTATCTGGACCGTGCTCCACCGGATGCTGTTGCGGCCAGGTGGGACAGGAGGAACTAAAGTTCGTGAAATGAACGCGCATGCAACGCTGTACGCGATGTACCGCGCCACGGCAATGGCAACGGACGAAGGAACATCCGCGGGAAATTTTGCACTCTTTGGCGGAATCATGCTAACGTGCTAACGATGGTTTAGTATTGCTGCGGAGCGCGCGGGTCCTAGCAGCACGGTTGCGCGCAGCGTGGCGTGGTTTCGCGAGAAATGTAAACAAGAGAGGAGAACTGGCCCGATAGGCGGAGCAACGCCAACTTCCGGCTTCACTTTCGCTTTACAAAGAGTGACGTCAGAGCCTCTCCTGAGTTTCCTTCCTCAGTGATCTTAACAGTGATCGATAAACCTGCACTTCACTAGCACATTCGCTTGCGCATGCGCAATTGAGTGAGTGAGTGAGTGAGTGAGTGAGTGAGTGAGTGAGTGAGTGAGTGAGTGAGTGAGTGAGTGAGTGATTGAGTGAGTGAGTGAGTGAGTGAGTGAGTGAGTGAGTGAGTGAGTGAGTGAGTGAGTGAGTGAGTGAGTGAGTGAGTGAGTGAGTGAGTGAGTGAGTGAGTGAGTGAGTGAGTGAGTGAGGTGAGTGAGTGAGTTATGTAAATACTTACTGAGTGAAAGAATAAGCTTTCGGATAATACTAAGCAATAGCCCTTTCATGTTCAGTTTCGTCACTGCATCCAGTTTATAGGGTACATAAGCGCATTGCTAGAACAGATTTACAATAAATTAAGGAAGGATACACAGAAACAACTTCAAGGTGAAGTTTATCATTGTAATAGCTAGGATCATATGCCTTATGTCTTTATCACTCACAAGAAAAATGAATGTATGCGTGAAAAATTGTACACTGGCAAATCCCGGAGATATGCTGAAAATGTGGATATGCAGATTCGATGGACGCGCCTAGTGCAGAAGTGATCTCGTGGAACGCATACCAAGTGTTGTCCAGATATCAATGTACGCCGATGAAATATGCGTGTGGACATCAAGTGTAACACGTCCTCAGGTGCGCGCGTGACATCAAAAATTCGCAATTTCAATATCGGCGTATCTTGGCGAACGAGGTCTCCAGATTTTACCTGAAAAAATGTGCGCTGGTAGCGTTTACGCAGAAGCCATTGAAATCCTACGCCATATTTATCAACGGGAAAAATCTATGTTACGCCAGGACGCACAGATTCTTAAGGGTGGTCATTGATCGAGACATCAGGCGGTGTCCCCATGTGGCGTAGCTAAAGAAATACCTAACGGCCATTTCACACCTTTTCAAATTTCTTGGAGGGAAAACGTGGGGTAGGTCAGTACATACGATGTTACAACTCTACAGGATGCTGTTTCTCGGGTATCAGAGGTACAGCTTACTTGTACTAAGGAATAGCTGCAGAAGTAACATCCGCACAATCGAGAGTGCACAGGCGCACTCTCGATTGCCGCGGTGCACATCGACAGCGGATACAATTATGTTAGCTCAAGCTTACCCAGTCACAACTCATATGACATTGGAAGGGCTCAGAGCACGCATCAAGCCTGGTGCCCGCGCCTCTTTCCACCACCTCACAGCGCTACCGAAAGACGGGCCCAGCGCCTGTGTTTGCCAGGAGATACCGGCGAAGCGTGACTGCCTCCAAAGAGATTCTATGCCTGCCGAGAGGCTTCTTGCACCTCCTTGGGGATTGGCTCGCCAACAAGTTCGACTCTCAGTACCGGGAATTCGAACGACAGCGGTGCTTTCGTCGCCAGCTCTGAAACAGCCATCTCTAGTCATGCTGCACGAGACATAAGAGGACCATCTCCAGATTTACGCTAATGGCTCGACAACTGTGGACAGATCTACAGGAGCTGTGATCTTTCCCGAAAAAGCCATGACCATTCAGTTTAAAACATCTCACCGGACAACGCCACGGCTGCGGAGCTTGCTGCACTTCGCAGCGCACTTCGCAGCGCACTTCGCATGATCCATGAAGACCTACCTCGAAGATGGAGCACATTCAGCGACTCGAAGGCAGCACTGCATTGTTTTCTATCCACTCTACGTCGTGGACCAAGACCAACTTGTGCAATAAATAAGGCAGTTATATGACCAGCTAGCAGAGAAAGCACATGAAATCACTTTTCAGTGGCTCCCAGCCCAGTGCGGCATCAAGGACAACGAAAACGCCAATGAAGCTGCTAGGAGGGCTTATGAAAATGCCGTGAACGAGCAGTCCCCCTATCAAGAACTGACGCAGCAGCAAAGATTCGCATACTAGCACGTGATGCCACACGATCCATATGGAACACGCCAGGTATCCGACATACTCGACTGCACCACCTGTATCCATACCTCCGACTACGCATTCCATCTGGACAACCCGTATCGAGACAGCTATTCTCTGCCTACTATGGCTAGGAGTGTGCCTTTCACGAATTCATTTGCTTGCTGCATCTGAATGACTGACAGTGCTACCTGTGATAGTTCCGGCAGCGAGGAAACAATCGAAAATAACTTTTGACATTACCCTCGATACAGCTCCCAGAGACAGTCACTCGTGACGACGTTGGCACGCCTCGATGACCGGCCGTTATCTGAGCAGACAATATTGGAGTGCCGGCTGATGCGACCTTCATAACAGAAGGCGGTGAAGGCGCTAGTGAGTTTTCTTTGGTCAAATGACCTGCTTGAACGACTGTGACACTCCTGCGTTTCTTTGTGGGCATGTGTGTTTTTTTCTTTTTTTCTTTCCTTTCCTGCTCTTTTGATATCTGTGCTTTTTTTAAAGATCTTTCTGTCTCCCCTTACCCCTTCCCCAGCGCAGGATAGCAAAGTGCATATCTATCTTCCGGTTAACCTCCCCCTGCCTTTCTCATCTCTTTTAGCCTCCCCTCTCTCCCTCTACTGCGAAAGTCATCAGCCTGGCCACACCCACTGCAGGGCAAAGGCCTCTCCCATACTTCTCCAAGTACCCCGGCCATGTGCTAATTCTGGTCATGTTGTCCCTGCAAACTCCTTAATCTCATCCGCCCACCTAACTTTCTGCCGCCCCCTGCAACGCTTCCCTTCTCTTGGAATCCAGTCCGTAACCCTTAATGACCATCGGTTATCTTCCCTTCTCATTACATGTTCTGCCCATGTCGATTTCTTTATCTCTAAGATGCAATTAAATCGCGTTGGTTCCCTCACCCAATCTGCTCTTTTCTTATCGCTTAATGTTACACCCATCATTCTTCTTCCCATAGCTCGTTGCGTCGTCCTCAATTTAAGTAGAACACTTTTCGTAAGCCTCCAGGTTCCTACCCCGTGGGTGAGTACTGGTAAGACACAGCTGTTATACACTTTTCTTTTGAGGGATAATGGCAACCTGCTGTTCATGATCTGAGAATGCCTACCAAACGCACCCCAGCCCATTCTTATTCTTCTAATTATTTCAGTATCATGATCCGGATCCGCGGTCACTACCTGCCCTGTAAGTAGATGTATTCCCTTACCACTTCCAGTGCCTCGCTACTTATTGTAAACTGCTGTTCTCTTCCGAGACTGTTAAACATTACATTAGTTTTCTGCAGATAAATTTTTAGACCCACCCTTCTGCTTTGCCTCTCCAGGTCAGTGAACATGCATTGCAATTGGTCCCCTGAGTTACTAAGCAAGACAATATCATCAGTGAATCGCAAGTTACTAAGGTATTCTCCATTAATTCTTATCTCCAATTCTTCCCAGTCCAGGTCTCTGAATACCTCCTGTAAACACGCTGTGAATAGCATTGGAGAGATCGTATCTCCCTGCCTGACGCCCTTCTTTATTGGGATTTTGTTGCTTTCTTTATGGAGGACTATGGTGACTGTGGAGCCGTTATAGATATCTTTCAGTATCTTTACATACGGGTCGTCTACACCCCGATTCCGTAATGCCTGCATGACTGCTGAGGTTTCTGCAGCTACTGAAAAAGTAGCACCAGTTATTAGCGACCATACCACCACATCGGTGAGCTTTTCGCAGCTCTCAAATCAATCCTATATGTCCTACCGGAAGCATGCAACCTACCATAAGCGAAAGCCTTGTTGCCTCTGGAAGCACTATTGTATCAACAATCCAGGCCGAAACTGCGGAAAGTAGTACATGGATAACCGCTACAAAAAAATTGGCTGAAGGCTTAGCTTTGTTAAGCCTGGAAGATTGCGAAAGCAATACCCTTGGCTGTGCCTTGGTTCGGCTGATGGTGTGGAAATGATGGAGCGAAGCCTTGCTTGCCGCAGTAGCGACGCGCTAGGCTTCGCCTCCACCATCGATGCCGCGAGTTGGGGCCCCGTCTCTCGGTCTGGCGTGACGTCACACCAGCGAGCGCCCTCTCTCGGTAGCGCCGCAGCAGCGGCGCGCAAGGCTTCGCCTCCACCATCGATGCCGCGAGCTGGGGCCCCATCTCTCGGTCAGGCGTGACGTCACACGGTCACGTGACACGCAGCTGTGTAAGGAGGCGCCACGACCACCGATGGGCCGAAAGTGCGAGCAGTATTGCTTTTGCAATAAAATGTCTCCATATTTCAGTGGAATGCCAACAGTCTTCGAAGGAAGTGTGCTGGCCTTCGTAAACTGCTTGTACAATACAACATTCCCGTGCTTTGCATTCAAGAGCCGGGAATCAGTGACAATTTTCGCCTCTCGAATTATGTGATGTACAACACGTTTCGTCAAGCTATTAGCAGAGTTCTCCTCTGAGTCAGAAACGACTTGCAATCTTATCAAATTCAGTCCAATGATTCAGACTTTTCGGAATTCATTGCAAGTGAAGTATCCTTTGGTCATTTGTGCATGACAGTGCTTAATCTTTATCTCCAACCTTCACATCGTATTTCAGTGGAAGCGCTAATAAATATCTTCAAAATAGCTCATTCTAACGTATTTATTTGTGAACACTTCAATGCACCCAACGTTATCCGGGGCAGTTATCATTCTTATACACGTGGTAATGCTATTGAGTGCGCCATAGAGAAAGGCAACTGGACTATATTACATGATCTATCGCCTGCATTTCTTCGTGGATATAATTATTGAAGCTGCATAGACTGTCACCTGTGTTTTTAAGATCTAGTAAATGGTGTGGGATGGACAACGGATGTGCAAATGCGTGGAAGTGATCACTTTCCCATCCTTGTTAATCACCTATAGCATGTACAAGGATATCAGGCATTGCAGCAGACCGACCAACTGGCAAGCATTTCAATGCCGCCTAACGGATCAAATCAATCAACATACAACGGTAAAAATTTACTCAATTTTCGCAGGATAATGTGAACAAATGCACAAATAAGGTGCCAATTCCAAAAAAAAATATGCTGCGGTTGACGGAGAGTATGAACACCTAAAGGCCAGAATACATGGAGCGAATATGCGACGAATAGTCGGCGTTCGACGCCCGGCGGCGTACGCGCGACGCGCGGCGGCGGAGAAAACGTCGTTCGCCGCCGATCTAGCTGGCGCAGAAAAGTTCGTCGGGCGTCGGCGATACCGGAAGCGGCAAACGAGTGGCGCCCCAAAGCGAGCCAATCAGGTCTCACTATCCGCCCCGACTTCCGACCTGGCTTCCCCGCTTGTCCGTGTATCCCGATCCCGCTCTAGCGTTCACGCTGGTCTCCCGCTTTTCGTATTCATGGTATCCAAAGAGGCGCGGCTGGAATGTAACGACAAATTAATTTCGGCTGTTCAGAAGCGTGCCATCCTGTGGGACATTTCTAAACAAAATTTTACGCGTTTTTAGAGTGTTCCGCAATTCAAAAGCAAGACTAGTTGTCGTTAAAGTTTTTTTTTTGTCATGTGTGTCACTACAGCGCATTTGCCTCGTCTAACCACACCGATAACAACGCAGCGACTCGCCGGCGGCGGCCGCCGTGTCTTCGCTCCATGTAGCGCAGTCCGACGAACATCCGGCGTCGCGACCCGGCAGATTTTCTGCCGCCCGAACTTCGTCGTGAAAGTTCGCTCCATGTATTCTGGCCTTAAGATCAATCAGACGCCGATCCTAAAGAGCGTACCGATGGAGTGGAATTGCATAAACATACAAAAACAGTAAAAAAAATCACAATGTAATGCGCAGAGCAGTGGAAAATCTATGCACATGCGCTGGCGCAATTTCTGCTGCGTGCTGTCTCCTCACACGACTGTCCCAACAATTTTTCTAGTAATTTGTTCTTTAAGCGGGCCTGTAACACAGAACTACCCATTTCGTGCTCTCGTTGTATAGGCCGGGGCAATTGTGAGATGATAGTTGCAGATGAATTTTGCGAGCTCATTTCCAGACCTGCTTTTTCATCATAATGTTCAGAATTTGATAATTCAATAGTGCTAGCCAAACAGAATTAATGCTTGCTATTGGGCATAACATTCTCAATTAGAGCCTGCTTTCACATAAAGCAAGCTTCAATGTGCAATTTCATCATATCGCCAAAAGTCTGCTGCTGGGCAGGACGGCATTAGATACAATGTTCAAAACGCTAAGAAACCTCGGGCCCAGGCACGTACCCAGGGGGGGGGGGGGGCTGCTTACCCCCCCTCGCCGAAATTAAGCGGCGTACCCCCCCCCCCCCTCCCCCCACCAGCCCACGCCACCGCTTCTCACACACATTCCCGAAGCGCTGTCAAATCAATCTTGGGACTTGACAGCTATTCGGCGGTTAATATTTTCCTGCCTTTTTCACTCCTTTTGGATGGCAGTAGTCATTGGAACCCCCTGGGGTGTGAAGGCCAGTCTTCCCATCGATTCTGTGCCCGCGCGATTAAATCGAGATGCGTTCAGTTGTCACCATATATTTCCACGGTCACGCTCATCGCTGTTGCTTCGTTAGTTCAACCTTCTTTGTTTAGACCAGGAAATGGATTCAGTTCGTAGTCCGCTGGTGTCTATGCTTGTGGAACGAGTTGTGGCCGGAGAAAACGCCAGTTGCGTTTAAGTTTTACGTTTGCTTCATTATTTCCTTGAGTGACGGCTCGCTGTGACGCTCCAGATCCTTGGAGCCATATACCCGTGATATGGGTTAAATAAGGTGGAAAATAAAATCATGCGAAACAGCGTCCATCATCAAACCCTGCAAAAATCATTCAACCCATAAGGTATATGAATGTCACCCGCTACCTCGTCTGGTGTTTCTCTAATTGTACAGCCCTTTTTCGTGCAAAATTGGCAATGGGAAACAAGAGTCGCAAGGAGTTGAGAAATAAAGCGGTCTACTAAGGCAGAGAGCCGAGGCAACAGCCAGACAGAAAAGAAAAGCGAAAATTCCCAAATTTAAGAGCTGTTTGTGAAAATATTTATGGGTCAACATCTTTTTATTTAAAAAGGAAGCAGAGAAAACGCGGCCGCAAGTGGAGAATGATTCCGTGTGTGTTGAATGACGTTGCTACAGATATCAGTCGAGTCACCTGACGTTGCCACTTCTCTGCTGTGCTTATGTGGGTCTCTTTCTAACCTTCCACAGTGGGCAGAGTACGTCTAGAACAGCAGCGTCCTGCGCTCTACGCGCTTGTACGGGACTGGCGGCCAAGCTTCGTTACGCAACTTTGCAAATAACAATACGAGTTGGTTTTGGCACTTGGTAGAGCAGTAAACGAGGGATCCAAGAGAACAGTGGTTTTTTCCAAATATATGTTTCTGTATAATTCTTTCAGAGCAAGTTCAAAAAAGCTACTAGAAATCTTTATTATACACTTTCGCTTGTTCACTTCTTTGCAGTGTTCGTCCTGTGCTTAATCTTTCCTGCGCGAGTTCGTTTGACGTGGGTGCTTGTTTTTCAAGTAAAAGAGAGGTATATCTCACAGCTATGCTATTCAGATACACCTTATTTCATTTATCTTTTGCGGGTTTACGCGTGTTTATGGCGAACGGTGGGTATTATTCCCATTTGTACTAGTAAAGGTACCGCCCCCCCCTCATTTGCATAGAAATGTGACCTTAGGTTGCCCCCTCTCCCGAAATATTATCATGGGTACGTGCCTGCTCGGGCCGATAGGCATAAATTCTCGCTTAGACATCTATAATAACCTGTGTACAGAAGAAACTATACTTGACTGTTCAAAAGTAGCTCGAATCATCCCCATTTTAAAACCGGGTAAGACGCCCAACAACATTTCCAACAACAGGGCACAATATTCTCAATTAGAGCCTGCTTTTACATGAACCAAGCTTAAATGTGCAATTGCATCATGTCGCCAAAAGTCTGCTGCTGGGCCGCACGGCATTACATGCACTGTACAATATGCTTAGAAACCTCGGGTCCAGGCACGTACCAAAGGAGCGGCACGCAGGAACCCGCTTACCCCCCCCCCCCCCCTCTCCGAAATTAAGCGGCATACCCCCTCTCCCCCTTTCCCCCCTCCCCTTCCGCCCGCCCACGCCACGGCTTCTCAAACACATTCCCGTAGCGCTGTCAAATCAATCTTGAGACTCTCCCATTTGTACTGGTAAAGGTACCGTCCCCCTCTCATTTGCATAGAAAGGTGACCTTAGGTAGCTCCCCCCCCTCCCGAAATATAATCCTGGGTACGTTCCAGCTCGGGCCGATAGGTAGAAATGCTCGCTTAGACATCTGTAATAATCTGTGCATAGAAAAAATTATACTTGACTCTTGAAAAGTAACTCGAATCATCCCGATTTTAAAACCGGGTAAGACGCCCTGTGCCTTGACTCCTCTCGCCTCGTTAGTTTGGCAAGTTGTTTATGCAAAGTATTGGAGAAAATGAATGACGCGCGATTTCAATCGTGGTCTAACGAAACGAATGTGTTGTCCAACTACTTAGTAGGTTTTAGAAAACAGAGATGCACAATGCATACAATAGACACAGTATCCTGTGTGGAATACGGACGTGCATGTGGAAACTTGACGATAACAGTATTCCTAGACATCAAAAAGGCATTTGGCTCTGTTGGTGACATTCGTGTTCTGTAAGTATGTTAGAACTTGGAATATCTGGCAGGCCCATGCGACGGATTTCTGAAGTTTTATTAGGTCGCCAAACATTTGTTCAGACGGGTGAAGGAAAGAGTGCTAAACTTCTTGTCAAACAGGGAGTACCACAGCGAAGCATACTCACCCCTTTTCTTTTTAACTGCATCATGGCTGATTAAACACGAATACTGCCATCCCAGTTAAAATTCTCACTGTATGCACATGGTGTGTGCATTTGGACATCTGGGTCTAATGTACAATTGCTACTAATGCTCAATTACTTCAGATGACATTGCAAGACGGCGTATACATCATTAACCAATTTTTCAGAAACAGGTGAATGGTTCCATCACATGCAAGGACAGCTGTACTGCCCTTCACTCAGAGGCAATAAATAATTTTCACTCCTAATCTGGAAGGACAACCTCTAGTGATTGTCACACAGCATCGATTTCTTGGTATAATGCTTGGTAGGCAGCTATTCTGGGCACCCCACATAAAAAAAAAATAAACTCGGAAATGAAGTCAGTGCGATAATGACTGTACTTCGGAGACATGTAGGCACATCATTGGGCGGATCTGTATCGTCCATGCTGACTGTTCACAATGCATTAATACGACAAAAATTGCGCGTTCAGCGCCCATCTTACACGGACTTTCTAACACGTACGAAGTTCGAGTTCAAAGACTGTTAGCTAGAGGAATACGCATATGGCTAGGAGTTCCACTAGCGACTTCTAGCTGTCTTGTAATGGCAGAGGCTCGCGAATCACCGTTTCCTACTATCAGAACTACAGAAACATGCCGATATTATTTTCGTCTTCAAACACAGCATAACAGCCCCCCCCCCCCCCCCCCGTTAGCTCTAGACATAAAGATACGAGATAGAAGTTAGGTTCATAAATAAATTCAAGAAAGTCTCCATATATATTTAAGAAATGAATTTTGGAACTCAAACGTGGAATATCACCCCTGGCTGCTTACACTTCCAAAAATCGAATTGTCAGTAGACGGGAGTATTCGGAAAAAGAGACATGTACATTCAAGCTGCTCAACAACTAGCATTTCACCAGATATATATGCAATATTCAGAATACTTACACGCCTATAAAGACGGCTCCAGTACAGCGACCTCTTCAACTTCATCATTCATTATACCGCACCTCAACAAACAAGAATCATTTATGTTATCTCGTCCGACTTCGTCCACAACGGCTGAACTGTTCGCAATCCTATGTGCGATAAAATTTATATTGTCAGTAAGAGATGCGCAAAAATGGGTAATTTTCAGTGATTCACAGGCGGCTCTAACATCACTCTGCAGCACAAAAGGGAAAACATTCAGTAATAGTATAATATACGAGACACTTAAAAGCCTCAAAAAGGCAAGCGCAGCGAAACATGATATAGCATTTCAGTGGATACCAGGGCATTGTAACTTTCCTGGCAACACAGCAGCCGATGAAGCAGCACGACAAGCACACCTCAAAGACGATGCGGTTCCGCTCCAATTACGCTGCATTATAAGGACAACGTCTTTCAATATGTGTAGAAACACTTGGTTTGACCAGAATTCTAAGATCTCCGACTTATACCATATTGATCCGTTTATTGAATTCAAATTTTCATTGTCATTAGACAGGACTATGGAAACCCTTATTCATCGATTAAGGCTAGGCACTGTCTACACAAAGCATTTCTTACATAGAATTAGACTTGTGGAAACCTCCGAGTACGACTGTGTATTTGTAGATGGAGATATACATTACCTCCTTCTAGATTACCCACATGATGACAGACCAGGACGCCGAATTAAATCAACCGTAACGACCTTAGACCACAGACCTTTCAGTTTAAAGAAACTCTTGGGCCCTTGGCCAGCAACGGCCTTGCAAAGATCACTTTAAAAGCATTAAAACCTTTTCTCGAAGACAGCGGCATTGTTGGCCGTTATAAACACCTTTAATGTTCCTTTTATTTCAATGTCGCTCTGTATGTGTTCGTGGATTATGTTATGTTCACTGTTCTGTTCTGACTATATGTGATAATGCATTTACATGATGTATGCATCACCCACTGAGTAGAGGCTGCATTGTTAGGTGATAGTATTATTTGCATTTGCACGACGTATGCACCACCCGCTGACTATAGACTGTGTTATTGGGTGGCAGTACCATTTCTATTTTTGAGCCTTCTCCTACAGGGCTGTGGAGTCATTTAACTTGCATATTGTATTTAACATGTATTTTTTTTATGTCGTAGTGTTACTGCGAAAACGTTGTTTGACAAGTTCTGGTGCTTGTATGAGAAGGTTCGTTGATATGTAATCTGGAACCATGCATATTGAAGGTTAGACCCATTCAAGAGTAGCGGGCGCCTTAACTTGTGCGCCAATATCTCCTTATATCCTATCAATAAAAAAAAAGCCCTCAAACCAGGTTTAACATGAGTCGCCGTTTTTGAAAGCGAGCCAGGTGGCTATATATTACTGCCGAAATCTTATGCCGCGATGATGGACATGTACTTTTCAAATTTCGTTGGCACTCCTACCAATTTGCATGGTAAGATTTCCGCGGGTTAAATCATTCAGGTTCAGTTCCTGTAAGCGCTCCTGTAGTTGCAATGCGGTCAGTATCACTCACCTAAATGAGGACCACCATTTACATTAATGGAACTTTTGGCATCGTAACATAACGACGTAAAATTATTTCGGCGGTGTGTCAGCCGGCACACTTTACTGACCGCACGCTTTATGAAACACACAAGAGCATTTGGCTGCTCTGACGTATCTGCCGGGGCGATTATCTTTAAGATTAATTATTAAATGCATTGAAGGAAACATTCAACGAAGAATAAAACAAGAGCAACGTATAACAAGCAGTTGAAAAACAGCGTGGCTCCGCTTGCACAAAACGTCTTCTTGCAACGTTTACACTGCGTAATGATTGCACGTCGGTCAATATTTAGTTAATAATTAAAAAAAACTTGTATCTATTGTACTAAATAAATTACATTTTAGTGCGAATATCCTACTGCATGGAAATCTCTGCTTTACATTTTTCAATCTTTTTTTTCAGATATCAAAGGAACCATTCTCGATTGTGTCGCTGTAGTACGCACTAGGAATGATTAAACTCCGGAAGGCAATAAATAACGGTCACCAGCTTTTGATAAAATGTCTGACCACCCATGGCGTCGAAATTGCGGAAAGTAAGTGCGCCAGCTTACCTACCGGTGTGTCTGAACGGTCACAAAGGCACAGAGTCATTGTTCAAGATTGGCGCGACACATACGCAAAAATCGCGCACTCGTAATTGAAAACCGCCTCAAAGACCAGCGTGTTGAAAGGTAGGCTAGCACGCAACGCCGTAACAATGATGTCTTTTGCAGGTTGCTCTTTGTCAGCGGAGACTGTGCGAAAGGAAAATTTGAGAAACTATTGCATCTCTTCCAGGAAAAAAAAATAACTTAGGAAAAAAAGAAAGTCATCCTAAGTGAAGGTTCTGGCAACAGCTATGGTCAAAGCTTCTGGTACCTGCCCTAACTTTTCATTTTTTGTCTTGATTACTATAGCTTTTGTCTGTCACTCAATAGCATGAAGCCACAATATAGTAAATTCGAAGAACTTAAAGTTTGTTGTATCCATTGGCCCTGCGCTCCCAATGGTCGATAACTTCTCCTTTGTCCTGCAGCGGTGTGCTATAGCAGCCTTCCCTAGTTAGCTCTGGTGACAGAGAGACCGCCCCGGAAAGGCGTTCGCCGAGGTTTTCATTTTCCAATACCAGGACGAATTTTTCATTCAACTGCGAAGCTTTCTTTCCGAGAAGGCACTGTGAGTTTTCTTTGGGGCTTCTTGCTACTATGGGGAAGACGACAATTTGTTCCTTTCATGAAACTTCTTTCAGCTTGCGTATTTCTGGGTAACTCATTTACCAGTGCCTAGAAGGAGCCCTCGTATCAACTGCGAAAATTCGGTCTGCAACCAGTCCATCCGAGCTCCAGCAATTACAAGCCCTAGACGAGCGCAATTTCAGCATAACCCGAGAGATGTCGGTATGCGCTGATGTGGCTGCAAGGGCCGGTGCAACCATGATGCCGGAATGTAAGCTTTCTTGTACTTCACGGGCTCGTCATTCCTTAGCATCAGGCACGTGGTACACCTTGCGAATGACCGGCCATGGTTGCTCAGTGGCTATGGTGTTTGGCTGCTGAGCAGGAGGTCGCGGGACCGAATCCGGGCAGCGGCGGCCGAATTTCGATGGAGTCGAAATGCGAAAACACCCGTGTACTTAGATTTAGGCGCACGTTAAAGAACTCCAGGTGCTCAAAAATTTCGGAGTTCTCCACTACGGCGTGCCTCACAATCAGAAAGTGCTTTTGGCACGTAAAACCCCATTTTTTAATTAATTTTAGCACCTTGCGATTGAGCTGAACCGTAAGCTGAGTCATTTTTGCAGAGGAAGACATTCAGTTCCAATATCGTCGCAGCGCACGCGCACATTCGAAAAACATGGGTTAGCATGTGTTGCGACATGCGCCTCGTGCGTTAACGTAATACCTGCGTTGGTGACGAATAGTCCAATCTGCTTTACCCACCACGTATTGCAGCACGTAATGGGTGTCACTTAACGTGCTCATGCAATGTCAAGCGCCTCTCTATCGTAAGTTGGCTGGTCCAGGTTTGAGCACAAAGCAATTACTTCGGAAGTCCGATAAGACAACTCGAGTTATAAACAACGGTCCAGTATATATATATCAATATATAAATATATATATATATATATATATATATATATGTATATGCCTGTGTGTGTGTGTGTGTGTGTGTGTGTGTGTGTGTGTGTGTGTGTGTGTGTGTGTGTGTGTGTGTGTGTGTGTGTGTGTGTGTGTGTTCCGCCACGATGTCGAAGATTACGCACTCTCGGCATGTCCAATCCCCCAATCGCGGCAGCAGCGCGAGCCGTAATTGCCGATGCCGCGCGGGCCGGGCCGTTCGGTTCCGGCGAATGCGAGAATCGCACGCAAAGAAGGAGTCTCGAGGTCGCGGGCCGCTTACCAACGCAGCCACGTGGCTGATTACGCAGCAGTCGCCACGCGCCGACTCCCACAATGTCAGGGTCATCATTATCGCCAACGCAGCCGCCAGTATGGTGCACTCCTGGGTAGCTGTACAGCTCAGGTACATTCCTGCCCCAATAGGAAAACTTGCATTTGTTCTACATTACAGCGATTTCTGCCAGCGCGCAAGTGAGAACGACAATGACTGCTACGGTGTCCTGACGCTGAACACGGAAGTCGCAGCTTCGTTTCCCGGCCGCGACGGCTGCTTTCCGCTGGGGACCGAGTGCAAGAATGCTCGTGCATTGGTGCACGCCAGAGAACTACCCTATGTTAAAGATTATTCCAAGCTCACCCTCTTTAGCCTCTGTCATAGCCTGATTGTTGGTTTCGGATGTTAAATAAATAAATAAGTAAATAAATAAATAAATAAATAAATAAATAAATAAAGTTTTACGTGTTATGTTGTTCTCAAGTTGAAGAAATCCCTCATGAGAGAACTTACTTTCAATGCTGGAACAAGTAAAGCATTCGCTTCAAGCGAAAATCTGGTCCTACCTCACAAATAGGGGGGACCGCATCAGATGAAGTTGCCTCGGGCAACCTTTGTAGGGTCAACTTCAGGCCCTTCTATTGGCAAAGAGGGGCGCCAATGACAGGTAGTCTTCGACACTTGATGGACCTCTTTCGTCGAACAAAAGGGTCGCTGGCTATTCGTGTAGAGGTGCCCGCTGAACGTCTCCATTTGTGACGCTGCTGTTCTTTAGCACTGAAACTGCCACAGTTTCCAATTCACGATAACGATGTTCACGATGAGATGGCGTAAAGAAAAACAATACTTTCAAACAATGCTCCGAGCTCTGAAAAGCATTTCTTTTCATGCCAAGGTTGATGCCCTCCATGTTATACATTCATTTAATGAATGCGTGCCAGCCAGTTTCACGCAGAAACTGCAAAAACAGAGAGAAAGTGGCTATCGATGATTAACCGCCCGCAGCCTCAGAGCTCGTATTTTCGAGTCCCGGCAGGTGTAAACGTTCTCTATCATGTGTCCTACCTCCCTGGGCACATTCGCGGCAGATTGTTAGCCTTCACTGCGCCGCGCAGGCAGAGAACTTCGGGTAACTCACAACGTCTTGAGGTGCAAAAGACCGGAGGCTCCGGTAACAAAATGTGTAAGCGCTACCCCAGTCTGCAGTCTCAAAAAAGAGACTCTGACCACCTGAATGAGATTAAATACATTAGCAGGATTGCCTACACTACAGACAATAACAAGTCTGGCGTTTAGTCTTTCACTGACCCCCTTTTTTTTTCCTTTCCTCATGGAGAGCAGCCCTTTTGCAAGCGTTAGCTTCAATATCGCGGCTTATCGCTCAATAAGAAAAATTTGAACCTTCTGGGGCTTATCTTATCCATCACCAATATTCGTTATCTATCGTGCCTGTATTTTCTTTCCTTCAACACCACACTCGGGTTTGTTCGAGATCTACAGTGGTATACGCGCATCAGCGTTACATAGCGTTCCCAATAGTAATGCAGCGACCACAGCGTTAAATTTCTCTTTCTCTCGATATATCACTGGAATATGTTACCAAATGAAATCGTATCAGCTCTAAGTCATGATGATTTCCTAGCAAAACTAAAACACTATTTTAACGTACTAACATATCATTCTCTCACTCATTTGTTATAGGCATCACTGCGTTATTGCGCGCTTTTCTCTTATTTTACTCTTACTATACTTTTTTTTCCTCGCCGTATTTTGATGTTCCTTGCGCAAATGGTTTCGTTCTAGGTTAGCACAGAGTCACCTGTACTGCATAAAATCTTATCTGCTTGTGCTTTTCATTGTTTCATGCAGTATCCACTGGTATGTGTACCTTTTTAGCAAGCATTTTTCTTCATATGAAGTGACCAAGTTAAGTTGATTTTGTGTAACACCCATTTTAAATCTATAGCTATCTTCAACGTTTAGGACGTGTCGTTGTATTGCTCTTACTGTTCTTTCTTTCCCGTTTTTTCGCTTGTGTTCATTTTATTGTAGCATGCATTTAGCTGTTTAAATGGGTATACTGTATCTATCACTAATTTATAGTAACAACCCCATGTAATGCCCGCATGAGCCTTTAGGGTACTTGAATAACAAAAAATAAGAATACTTCATAAGCTTAATGACGATTGTTATAGGGCAACAAGGTTAGCCCTGATGGGTGTGAAATTTAATTGCAGTGCACACTTGCGTGAGGCCGAATGACCGTTGGCTGTAAGGATTGCAAAGATGCTTCTTACGGGCTAAAAGCAAATGCAAACGCGGTGGCTTACACACTCACTTCCTGTTCAGCCGCGCTGAAAGGCATCGAAGGGGGCTCTCTAAGTGCTGACACACGAACCCAACACTCGCGCCCTGACTGTTGATTTCCCTTTCCGGGACTCGTGTGAAGGTGCGCGGAAGTGCGGTGCCCTAATCGTGAATCCGTGTTTCTGCAAAGTCATTTGCCACCCAGGCATTTACGACAACTGGGCTAACGTGCACTGTTGCTGGCCAGATTCTCGTTAACAGAGGCAGCCAGAAGATGAAGTGAAAAAAATATATATATATAGGTTAAAGAGACAAGCCCATCAGTTGACTTCCGTGTTCAAGAGAAAGAAAAAAAATTTACTCGCTGTACCGGCCCTTGGGAAAGTGGAATTACTACCACCGAAGATTTTGAAAACCACCACTACAACTGTTGAGGGAGGTATGCAGTTCTTTACTGCTCAATTCCTCCCTCGGCCCGTTATTCAGCCACAGGAGAGTGTGGACGTGCAGACTTTACCCGTGCTGGAATTCCACCTAATTGTTTCCTAACCTCCACCTAATTCACCTAATTGTTTCCACCTAATTCCACCTAATTCCACCTAATTGTTTCCTAACCTAACCTTGTTTTCGACAAGGTTAGAATCAATGGGACCCTTTACTTTTGGAATGAGGCGCGGAACGAACTTGTTCAGTCTACTAGGCAATGACCACGCTCTTGGGATGATTGCACCCAACAATGCAATCCAAACAACCCCCCTCCTCAGCCGACAGTTCCTCACAAACGAAGAGCTTTATCCTTAATGAATGTCAACGCTAGAAGCATTGTAAATAAAAGCGACGATCTAGAAGGTTTACTCATTGCTTACGATCCTGACATCACCGTGGTAACAGAGACTTGGCTTCACGATAGCATAGATGATGCAGATGTTATACCTGTCACGCATGAAATCATCCGTTACGATCGCTGTTCAAGAGGGGGAGGTGTGGCACTTCTGATAAAGAAAGGCACTCAGTATACGCTGGTCCCACACCATAAGCAGATTGAAATGGTGTGGATAGCTACCAAACTTTCCGGCCAAAACGCACTTATCGGAGCTGTCTATAGGCCACCCAATGCTGATATTTCTATGCTGGAGGCACTACACGACTTTCTATACGACAACAAAAAGCGCTACAGTTGCGTTATAATGAGTGGCGACTTCAACATGCCTAATATAGACTGGGACTTGATGTGTGCTACTTCAACATGCCATCACGCGGATCTGTTGCTAGACATCGCATATGCGTTCGATCTACACCAGGTAGTGCATACCCCAACGCGCCAGACTGCCGTATCAAGTTCGATTCTCGACCTCGTCTTCATATCCGAAAATGTCAGTCAACTAGGTTATACTGTTGATATAGTGCCCGGTATATCGGACCATTTCTCTGTCCTTTTTAAAAGCCAACTGTGGCGTAAAGCTGAGCGCAACAAGCCAAGGACCTACTATGATTTTAAAAATGCAGACGATGTCAGCATATTAGATTTCTTAGAACTAGACTATGATTTCTTTTTACAGTGCCACAGAAATTTTACAACTGTTAATAGTTTGTGGCAGCACTTCAAATGTTCGGTGCGTCATTGCATGAACAAATATATCCCGAAAAAACATAATAGCAAACGTCGAAGCCCCTGGATAACGCGCGAAATCATTCATATAAAGCGGCGCGTAAAACGATTATCGTCTAAAAACCAGAGAGATAGCGGCACCTTGGCTGAGCTGCGATCGGACTTGCGTTCGAAAATAAAATCGTCCAGATTCACTTTTTTAACGTCAAAATGCACAACTTCCTTTCCAGCGATCCGAGAAAGTTTTGGCTTCACTTGACGCAAAAGAAGGAACCAGTTAACAAATTGAAAATACACGATAAGGACGTCATTGACCCAACTTGTATAGCAACGGCATACAACGACTATTTTTCGTCCGTTTTTCTGCGCAGTGCCGATAACAATATAGATTTCAGCCACGCAACTATGTATGAACTTCCAGAGCTAATAATCACAGAAGAAGGTATTTTTTCAGCATTGCTTAGCTTAGACATTAGGAAATCTTCGGGACCCGACGAAATCCCCAATGCATTTTTGTTTAGATACGCGGAGTGGTGTGCCAAGTATCTTTATGTTATTTTTAGCAAAAGTTTGGAGAAAGGAGAAGTTCCTTCCGACTGGAAAATAGGCAAAATTGTACCAATACACAAGACTGGCGATAAGCTCACAGTAACTGACTATCGCCCGGTGTCGTTGTTGTGCACAGCTAGCAAAGTACTAGAACATTTCCTTTTCAAACATTTAAGCAGCTTCCTAGAAGGCAACAATTTCTTCATGAACAGTCAACACGGATTCAGGCGTGGCCTTTCAACAGTGACACAGTTACTCCATATTACTAATGATTTGTTTGCAGTTCTTGATAACAGTGGCCAGGTCGACATAATCTTTCTAGACTTTGAAAAAGCCTTTGACCGCGTGTCGCATTCCAAAATGATATTAAAACTAAAGCATCTCTTTAGAAATGAGCGTATTCTGAGGTGGCTCGACTCTTACCTAACGCATCGCCAACAATATGTTCAAATAGGTGAATCTAAATCATCAATGCTTCCAGTCCTTTCAGGCGTACCTCAAGGGTCCGTCCTTGGACCATTACTTTTTCTTGTTTATCTGAATGATCTCTCACTTGACACTGCTGTACAATGCCGATTTTTTGCCGATGACTGTGTTGTTTATCATGCCATTCAAACTAAAGATGATCAATTACTCCTAAGTAATTCTCTAACCTCAATTGCTAATTGGTGCCAGACCTGGAAAATGAGCCTAAATATCCCTAAGTGCTCCCAAATGACCGTAACAAAAAAGAAGAGTCCACTATCGCATGCATACAAAATTAACGACGTTGGCATTACTCTTGTTGATACGTTTAAATATCTGGGCATTGAAATATCTCGCGATTTAAGATGGAGTGCGCACATTAAAAAGATAGTTTCGACAGCCTCAAAAAGACTATGGTTACTGCGGCAACGTTTGAAGCACTGTACAAGCAAGACGAAACTAGTTGGTTATACATCACTGGTGCGTCCTCTACTTGAATATGGTGATGTCGTTTGGGACCCACACACTAAAACTGATACAGATAGGCTGGAAAAAGTACAAAAAAAAAGCACTCAGGTTTATTTTTAATGCCTACGGAAGACAAGTATCACTATCTGATCTCCGTTCAAGGTCTGGCCTTCCAACACTGGAAGAACGCCGTAAGCTACACCGTCTGAAGATGCTTTACACGATAGTGAACGGCCAAACTAAAATGAATTTTGAGGAATACTTACAGTTTAACACGTGTAGAAGTACCCGCGGAAAGCACGAACTTACCCTTATTGTACCCCAGGCTAGAACTATCGCTTATCAATTTTCATTTTTTCCTAGAACGATAAGAGAATGGAACAGGCTTCCACAAGAGGTAACGAACAAACGTACTGTTGACTCCTTCTTATCGGCTATTTCTCAGTTGTGAGCGAAGCACGCAATTCCTTTCGTACCGAATTTTTATTCAACTCATGTCATTAGTTTCAGAGATATTGTTCTGCGCAGTAGCGTACAAGTATGATCTGTGAAGCACTGTGTGGGTGTGAGCTTGCTGTGTTCGAATTTTATTTTGACTTTTTTGCTTGTACAGTATCCCTTTGTATTTTCTATGTACCACTCCTGCTTTGGCTGCTAAAAAGCAGCTGGCAGTATTTTCAAATAAATAAATAAATAAATAAATAAATAAATAAATAAATAAATAAATAAACAATACGACCTGCGGCGGCACACCGCCGCTGGTACCGTTTCTTTTTTCTTTGCCCCTCCTCGTGCCCTTCCTACGCCGCGGGAGTTAGAACTAGGCGTTGCCTACCCATAGCTGTGCTGCAACAACAATGAAATCAGTTGCTAAGCTACTCCATGCATATATGAAAGGCTAGTGACGTCCCTCCCCACGGCGCAAGCAGCCGTCGACAAGGCAGCTTGCGCGACAGTAATCTTTACCGAGAAATGCACGCGGGGAGCGCTATGTGCTTCGCATTGTTAGCGGGAGCGCCTTGTCATCAATTATGCGGTTTGGATGCCTGTTTAGTTTTTGTTCTTTATTGGAAAAAAATGATGTGCTATGCGTTGTGTGCGTGATACCAATTAATGTATGCACTTCTCCCCTCGATCGTTGGAGGTTCTTTTTTGTTTATTTTCGTGGGGACACCACCGGGAGAAATCCCGACAAACTATAGGCTAGCAGTTTCGCTGTAAAAAAACTAAATAATTTATAAAGTGATAACAGAACAGGACAAAGATAAATACTAATATATTCTGTGCCATTACGTGTGAGAATCACGAAATGATTATGGGGCACGCTGTAGTTGGGGACTCTGGATTAATTTTGGCCGCTGTAGATGCTGCGTAGATGCTCTAGCAGCCCACGTTGTGCAACTAATAGGGGCCATCAGGTGTGGGAGTCGAGGCTCAGGTGCCGCCTGTATCTCTCAAATTGCACCTGCGTCAATATCAGTTTGTGCAGGCCAGCAAAACCATGAGTCCATTTCAGTCGTTTTTCTTTGACTCGTCCCGAAAACACGTTTCTTATACGTGAGATTTCAGCAGTAGCGATGATAACGCGCTTACAATGTGCAAAGAGCACCTCATTACAAATACTTGCCAGGAAAGCAGTTCTCAGTTTCACTGCAGCGTAATGTAGAAGGAGAAGGACCGGCTTGGGGCACAAAAGCGAGTCAGCAGAGAGTTCCGCTGAAGCGCACACGCAGCCGAAAGAGAGCTTGTAGAACGTTAATCAATTGCACTTTCAAAGAAGTCTCGAAATTCTCTAGAAGAAGAGCAAATAAAGTACGCATGTGCCTGCGAGAAGAAAACTAGAGCGCCTTACACCACGAATGCTGTGTGAAATAAGTATTGTAACGGTCTAAAGGAAGAAACGAAGCCCACGTGCTAGGAATCCAGACAGAGTGGCATTTCGAAACATTTTTTCTTCTATGCCACCACTCTCTTTAGACTTTCTTTCTTTTAGATGACCATTATAAGCGTTTCGTCAAAATAAAGGCCACCGCCCACCACCGCCTCCCTGGCCAACGCACATACACACATACATACTTATAACGGCTGTAGGTTTCGAAAGCGAAGCGCTTACGACAGTGAAAAACAAGCCGCTATATTGCCCTTTTGAGTACGCTCTTCACGAATGTTGGCACTGGCTACGCTGTTGTGTCTAAAAACAATATAATCTGTATTCGTCACACCTTGTGTGGCGTAAGCACCATTTTCGTAAAGACTCCTTCTTTCTCATGGTTCTCATGGTGCAAATCGTATTTAGTGGACTACATACATATAAGTCTATCGACGTATAACTATGTGGACCTACCACGCTGTCTAATGACGTATACGCTTGTCTTCCGGAAGTTCGAGCACCTATCGACAGCCCTTCGACGAGCTTGCCCTCAGTGTGGAGGTGTACATGCACGCTGCAGCAACCAGTGGACGTGGCGGCTCTTTAACTTCTCACACCAGTGTCTCCCCACCAGCCGCTAGTCCTGAGGATAAAAATCCTGCGACCTTCCAAATACCGAGTGACGCTTTTCCGATTGTCATACGCCGAGGTTTGCCCACTCCAAAGACCAAGCTTGGGAATGCCGGGCTGCCGCGTTCGAGTGCAACCCTTGCCCCGCGGTAGGCGTTTGTTCGAAAGTGTCATAGCAGGTCTGAGTCACGTCTCTCAAACATTTGCTTCTTGAGCTCGCTGGGCTCTGTGTTCTCGCAACGCTGTCAACTGTTGCAAGGCTTCAGAGCAACGTGCATATATTGCTCGCGCGCGAGATATTCCCGCTAAGACTCTCTGCACTCGAAGGCGTAATTATACCAACGCGCCAAAATAAGGAACTCACGTGCTGTTGCTGCGGGGCCACCGCGGACCGACCGCGTGGTCGTTTCGAAACCAACGAGTCACCTCACGACTTGACCACGCCGCTCGTGACTCAGCGCCGTCTCTGTCACGTCTTTCACGAAGCAGAGATAAGCGAGAGGGAGATAAAATAAGGCTCCTTTTCTTTCTCGCGTGACTAACCCGCCCTCGTGACGCGGCGCGTATACCTCCTTGCTCGTGTCGCGTATTTTCTGCTAATAACGCGGCATTTCGTCTTTCTCTTTGTTTCTCCCCCTCTCTGCGTCTCGTTTCTGCCGTCTTTCCGTACGAGGCACGTCCGAAAGACGGGCGCAAGTACGAGCCTGCTTGGGGAACCGCTTGCGCCTGCGATCTCAAAGAAAGGAGGAGTTGCGGGCAAGACGCTGGGCTCGGCGCTCCTCTAGCTGACCGTGACCTCGACTCTTCGCAGGCGGCGAAACCGCAGATACAGCAACGCGACGCTTTTGTTTTCTTTCCTTCTCAAAGCTGCCCCAAAAGAGCAAAGCAGAATTTAATCGTCCACACTTTCTTCGCACGCTTTTGTGCACTAGTGCCTCCTCTTGCCCGTAAATGCGTCTGTAAAAAAAAACAAAAGTTCACTGTCTGCTTACACCGTTCTGACATGCTTTCTTGTGACCGTTTTCTGCTTTCGCTGAAGAGGTTATATTCATGGAGGCCTGAGAAAGCACAAGGAAGCCTTCATAAATGACATCTATTGAAATTAAGTGGTTTCCTTCTTCCCTTTTTCGTTTTTATTTTTACCTCTATCCTGGGTGAAAGGAGACACATGCTGGCATAGCGCGGAAGGTGAATTAAGGCATGGCAAATATTTTGGGCTCTTATACATGTGCAAATGGTGCTTGATTTAGACAAACGTTGCCCCCAATTTTCGGGCCGGATAAATTTACCGTTTCATTCAGCAGAGTGGATCTAATATATGGGTAGACCTGAGTCCGAATTCACAGCTTTATGGTTCGTAGCAATACGTTATTCATTCGCCAGCTGCAGTGCTCATAACTGTTGGCTATCACAATTGACCAGACCCTGTTCTTGCGAACGGCTTTGAACATAACGAATTGCTTTGTGAATACCAACTTGGATGAAGCGCAAATCTGAAATGATCAAAGATGCCCCTTAATGACGTCCGGTTAATGTAGGTACCATCGGAAGACACTACTGACACATCACATTTTTGTGAACTCTTCACAACTGCCTCCTCTTATTCACAGCAGCACGCAGTTAAACCTGTACGTCGCAGCCATTGGCGCAGGATGGTTTCACTGACCACAACAACATTGTGGACATCAGCGTCTACAGTAAGCGTTGAAGAAAGTTGCGTGATGAAAACGTGAAATACGATTGGAGTATGCATGAGCTAAGACTAAGCGCTATTGCCATTCCATATTTAATGTTACTTTGTCTGTTAATCGAGAAATTCTCTAACATATTCTAAGCGTCCGCATGCTTATAGAATGCAAAGCATGTAATATGTGACCTTTATTAATGGTTGGCATAGCCATTAATAAGACTCACGAAGACCTGGTACCATTAATCCTGAGAATCGAGGCATGCGAGATTTTTTGTTCAATATGTCTGGCAGTCTAAGCTAAACGATTTTGCAAAAAGAACAGTACGCGTATAGCTTACCCAACTGACAATCTACGCAGGAGTCGCGATGTTTTCGTGTGCAATATGCTTTAGGCTCCGTAGTCTCGGCTGATTATTTTGTCGTATAATTAATAGGTTTTCCCGAAATTATTTGATGCTACGTGTACCTCGGCTGTTCCACTTCCGCGAATTTCAGAGCTGGTCATCGTGTGCGTTCTTAGTGGAGCTCAAATGAATCTAAAGCATTGCATAAGTCTATGCAGCCTAAATTAATTTCAAACGTTCCTTAAGCCCACGCGCAAAAAGGAATCTTGCAATGAGCTTAGTCGGCAGTCAAGATTGCGCCAAGTGAAACATGGAAGTGCCGTTAATTGGCTATTATTCTTCGGCCTTGACCAAACAAGGTTATTCGAAGGCATAATAATATGTACATCGTTGCCGAAGATTTGCAAGTGCACCGGCAAATGAAGAGTCAGTTGCTTTACGATTGACGCCGATTTGACAATCAGGAGCCTGAGGCGTTTCCCGAAGAGTTCTTGGCTGCGATCGAAGAGACGCCAACAGCGCTCACGCTTTGCACACCTAGTATATTTCGCCCACCCAAAACCCTGTCTAGATCTCTCTCGAACATTTCGCAGTGCGGCCCAACGGAAGCTATATGTGTCATATACGAGGTCCGACACGTGGCTCGATAGAATTGAGTTCCAGACACCTGATCTAAAGTAACCTAGATGAGCGAAAGCTTGCATGCGCGATGAATGCATGCTCGGTGTCTCCGCATTATAATAAGTGAACAGTGCCCATTGTTTATTCACCGATGTCCTTGTCTACCACGGCTGCTCCTAGCCTTTCGTGATTTCTGCTTAGTCGCTCGCGGAAGATGTCACCATGTTGGTGGCTGCTTATCAATTAGTCGTGAGAACAGCACAACAGGAAAAAAAGATAATTGGTGGGAGAAACCCCGACAGCGGAAATCCGCGTCCAGACGACAAAACCTTTTTCCTACGCGGCTGGCACAAAGAAGCACAACAGCTTTCCGCAGCTTGCTGCTGCTAACGAAGGCTCTCGGGAAGACTCTTTTCGCAATACTTTTATTGGGGCAGGGCTGTTGGGTTTTCTCTCGTTCCTTCTGACAGAACTGCGCTATAAGTCGTTTGACTTGCTTATCGTGGTACTATGTTGGAATCGAAGCACAGGGAACATTGGTTCAGCAGCTGACAGAATGTCAGAAATTCCCTAGAACGTCTATAGGGGGAATTATTTAAGCCAAGGCTATTGTTTGCCTCACTAGCACTTTATTAGGCTTGCCGTACCTTCGAATCGATAAAAATGTAGATAATGTCAAGTATGTTTCACTGCGTGTGAGTGTTTGTGTGCGCTTGCTAGCGCACGAGTGTATGTATTAAAGTATTAACTTTGGTTGGGAAGGCTAGAATTCGTTGTAGCAAGCTTCATCTCGAGGAATCAATCTTCTATTTATTACCTTCTTTCTTTACTTCTTTCTTTCCTCCCATGTAAAGTATAGCAAGAAGAAGATTGCTACAGCAAAGCTCGCGCGTAAATAAATGTTGTACGCTGACATTATACCGACCTTCGTAAGACATAACAGTGTAGCATAGAATGATCTTTGAGCCGAAGTTGATTGACAGAAGGCTTGATCAGATTGTGTTATAGAAATGTTTTAGGTTTTATAAAAGAGATAAGAGAAGTGTATTTTAACATAAATGTTGTCTGTTTTGAGTATTGAATGCTTTTAAATTCACGGAAGGTTGTAAACAGACATATTATTTACTAGATTGCCTAGATCAAGTCGCTTTGTGCGGACTTCCCGGAGGCTCGCTGTAAAGCGGTCCGCGCTGAAAATGGTAAAAGCCACTATTAGTTATCGTCCACATAATCATCATCATTCGTTATTTATTTATGCTTAAGGCTCCTTTACCAGCTCAATATATAATAGGGAGGATGGGCAGCAAAACTATGGTAAAATATAGACCAAAAAACGAAGTCAATAGTTTAGAGACTGAAATTGAGTCACCGAAATAATTACTTACCACACCGAGGGTGGCTAGACTATAGTTACAAGCATTGGTCCCCATATTAAATCGTTCGCTAGCTTGGCGTAAGTTACTAAGTCTGGCTTATATTGATACATTTTGGAGATACAGGCAGTGCAATTGATCCATATTTGCCCGTTGTGTAACTCTGATTACGAGTGTCCAATACCACATCGCATCACAAAACTTAATAGCACTCAAAGGCCCTCCTGCGTTGTGCTAGAGATCACTCAGGCAACTTAACGCTTCTGTTCTGAATGATAAAAATAAATACAAATAACTATAGTTTTTTTTTTAATTTGACGAATTTGACACTTACTTAGTGCCGCATATATCTCCGATGACCGCGATGGCAGCTGCGTAGAGACGCCAGTTTCGACGTGCTGCAGAGCCGACGATGTCGCACCTTCCGTCACACAAGCAGCGTGATCGAGCACACCCTTTTTAAAAGCGCCGGCCGACGATAAATATCCAAGAAGTCACACGGCACCGGCACGTATCTTCCGAACCTCGCGGGGGAACCACACCACACAAACTGCGCGCGCGCTCTCTCCAGTTCAGGAGCACGCTCGAGAAAACAGTTCAAGCAGGGTGACGAAACCCGAACTTCGCCTGGACAAGCAGCGGCGTTCAGCGGGAGGGCATGCACCAGCGAACGCGGCTCTCGGTCGGCAAATGCGTTACGCGAGGAGCACGCGTTTTTTCGCCTTCGTCCGGGCGTCCGTCCGTGGCCCAGCGGCGGGCTACTCGCCGAGCGCGGAGACGGACGGAGAGGAGGCGAGCGGCCGTGGAAAGTGCGCGCTCCGAACAAAAGCGCGGCGGCGAGGGTGGAGCGGGGGAGAGGGACTCGCCTACGAAGCCTTTTCCTCTCCGCGGTCAACCATCCGCTAAGTCCACCGCCACCCGAAGAGGCGCCAAAGGAAATAAGGCGAAAACGCAAACGAAAGCAACGACGGCCACATAGCCACGCGCGTACCCGTAGGAAGAACATAAAAGTAAGACACGGCAGTCAGCGTAGCCAGACCGGGGACGCGGTGATTCAGCGCGCGCTACACAGGGGGCGGCCGGGCAAGCCTAGCGGTCGCATAGCATACACGAAGTGCGTTGCTTTCGTCTGTCTTTTCCTTTCGCCGTGATTATATAGAGGCCGCGGGTATAGCTCTCAACGGCTTCTTCGCGGCGACAAACTGCCGGTCTTGCCCAGACATACGCGAGTCCCGCTGCCATTCATTTCGAGACCGAAGAGCGGCTTTTCGAGCAGGGGCAACCGAGACGCGAAGTCCAGCAGGGGCGTTTTTTCTTTTTTTCTCGGACTCTTCATCGCGTAGGCGAACGTTGCTGACGGTTTGCGACACTTCTTTCTTTCTTTCTTTCTTTCTTTCTTTCTTTCTTTCTTTCTTTCTTTCTTTCTTTCTTTCTTTCTTTCTTTCTTTTTTTTTTCTGCGCACCTGTCACGGTTGCCCTTCGTTATTCGCTTCTTGAGTTCCCACGTAGGCGACAAGGGAGGGCTCCTGAGAGGAGCGGATTCGCCACATCGCAGCTGTCGAGCAGTATACCGCGCTCGTCTATATATATAATGGAGAACGTGATTCCAGGTATGCAATATGCGGTCGCGGCACGAAATGGCGCGGTATGATTTTCTTAAGGTAAGCGTTTGTTCGTTATATTTATCTGTTTCATTTATTTATGTTTTTAACCGCGCCATCCTCCACAGAAGTCAGAGGCGATGCGGTCCCCATTAGTCGGCCCCGTGAATTTTATACGCAGGCGGATCTTGTGCATAGCTGCTACGTTGAAAAGCTGCTGCCTTATTTGAAATAAGACGGTTTGACTTACGTGACCTTTTATACCTTTGATTGTATTTTTCTTCCTGTCTTTGCCATCCTTTTCTTTTTTGGATTCATTTTTTTTTTCAGAATTCTTGGTCATTTGAGTTTATGTTTTATGGTTGTGGGAAACCCGATGCCTTATTTTACTAAGATCGAACCATTATATAAGAGCTGTTCGCGTGGTTTAAAACTTCTGAACAGATATTTATTTATAAAAGTACGTCTCAACATTCTGACGCTATTATAGCCGAGGCAAGTGTAATTTATATCGTTGCGAAAATGCTGCGAACGTTACCCTCCCACCCCACTCTCTTCTACCCTTTATTTAACACATAGCATCCACAACAAAAAGGTAAATTTGCTGAGGCTGGCTGCACATTGCGTTTTGACAGCAATGTAATAATTTCTCGGTGTTTTATTACTTGCAACAAACAACGATGTAGCGATGTATGTGGCAAATGTGTGAATGACAGCGCACGTGTGGTCTCATATCAAAATAATGCAGCATAAAATGGTAAAATGTAAGAAGGAGGCGACAAATTCAATTAAACATTCCCAGCTGTTCTCATTTTTACTGAGTGTAGAACTGGTAGACAAAATGAACAATTTAATCTCCCAGTTCTTCGTATCGTTAGGCTCACTCACTTCCGTTCATTGAATGCAATCGTTAACATCATGTAGTTGCAACTAATCTTTTTCTGAAAACAAAATCCTTACTTCTATGAACGACATTATACTCCAATAAACGGCTCCCTTTTATGCTAACATTTCACATCTTTAATTTGTTATGTTTATTTCTAATGTTCGCTTGCAACACGTGTTAAGGCATCTCTAGATGTACTTATTAGAAAATACCTCAAAATATTAAGTGGTGGCTTTTCTTTCTCGCGCGAAGTAGAGTTTGCCCGTTCACTTTTTGCAGTAAGCGAAGGACGTGTGCTTGTTTCCAGAGCATGGTAAAATTGCCTTTTTATTTTTCTCTTAGCTTTACGTCCAACATACGAGCTTTTTCCACGTGGAAACAGCGGTAAGGAAAAGAACGAACTAAAACAATGCATGAAGCGGAAAACTCAGAAAGTAGACGTCAGGCTAGTGGGAAAACCAGGATGGTCACGATGTGACCAGATTGTGACCAATAATGTAAACAAAATAAACAGAAGAATTAAAGTTTCATCTCTACCATGTGTCAGTGTGTCAGAGTTTGGGCGTAGACTGCCATCATCGAGCCCCTGGTGAATTACAGTGAAGCCTACCGAAAAATAAACATTTACAAACACAATCAAAAATTTCTGTGACACAATCCACATTCGTATACCGGGCTGAATTCAGGCACCTTGGACATGCGATGCAGTATATAATGGTGGTATTTTATAAACGATAACAGCTACAAGTTACATCGTTAAAAGAAGAATGCGCTACATACTTTTCTGGCTCTCGTTCCAGGTACTCATTCTATTCAAATAATCAAAAGTTAAACAACAATATCCGACAATCAATCCGACTGAAACAAGTAAGCTCAGGCACGACTCACAGGAAAAAGTGCAGCGACCATCGCACGGCATGCGCGTTTTGTTGAGTGAAGAGAAGCAATCTTCAAAATGGGGTCACATTTGTGAACCTTGAGTGAAAGGGAACCAACAAGTTCCCTCGTAATACAAGGGCACAGTGTATTCAAATTATCGAGCTTCTTTGTACCATCCGTTGTCTCCAACAAACAAGGTCGTTAATCAGAAACAGGCAAACCGCATCAGCGGGAGCAGCACCGACTGAAGGGACTTCTTACCCGCAGGGCCGTCATCGGGGCAAACAAAGGGTGCCCCCATATGCCGGAAACGATTCGTACTTCGAATCCCCTTCGCCGTTCACCGAAACACACTTGTCGCCGGCTTCTCGAGAGCGGCTCGCTTCTAGCGTCCTATTTGCTCTGCCGTGGCAGTCGGTGACGGCGGCGAAGGTCACGCAACCAAAGCAACTCACTGCCAGACAGGCTAGCGAGACTTCGCTCCATTCCACACTTATGTTTCCGCATTTGCACCTTCGGTTAGTCCCGCTAGCATAAAAAGAAAAGGAGGAAAAATGAAGGAAGCAAGGAAAGCGGCGTGGTATAGCCCGAATGCGTAGCTAGATATTTGGGGTTCAGGTCGCGGAAGTCTCTGCACTGCTGACGGCGTTGGCGAATACGAGCCTTTTCTTGCCAGAGCCTTTTCTTACACGTGCCGGTGAGAAGCTGTGAATGGTTGCGCACACACTCGCAGAGGAGTTGATGCCGGGATGGAGGCGGCACAATAACGGTCCCTGTTCACGCTCCAACTCTTCGGCAACCACGCGAGCTCTTGTCGCCATAAAAAAAAAGAGAGGAAAGAAAACAAAGCTGAATAAAGAATAATCAGTTCACCGCCCACGCTCCCAGAGGCGGCGTGGCGCCCCCCCCCCCCCCCCCCCCCTATCCCCCGCCCCGGAGATCTGCGCACTTCTCTCCTACCCACTTCGCCGATCGGATCGCACCCAGACGGTGGCTCGGTGGGCGCTCAGGCGCCGCGATGCGCGTTCATAATTCGGTTGCTTCCGCTTTCGTAGGTCGCGCGTGGTTCGTGCTCCTGCGAATCCACCCTGAATTCTTTGTCCTCTCACCTCTTGTACTCTGTCTGCGCGCTCTGCTTGCGTGGCGGGTACATACGCAGACGAGGAAGCGGACACTACTTCGTTACTATAGGCAAGTGTAAGATATAAGCCATCCAGAAATTAGGAACTTCTGGTGTATCAGTGGCCGCACGGTAGATGGGACAGCTTCTGAGATCTTTTCCTACTGACACCTTGCTCGACTCTGGTTGGTTAACATTGTTAAAACTTACCAGTAATTCATGGTTGGATGGATGGATGGATGGATGTTATGAGCGTCCCCTTTGGAACGGGGTGGTGGGTTGCGCCACCAAGCTCTTGCTATTATACTGCCTAATGTCCTACCTAGGTTAACAAGGGGCTGGGTTGCCTGACTGACCGTCCGATAGTTCGAGATTCCGCGACCCCCTGCGCAACAACCGAACGCCATAGCCACTAAAGTACCTAGGCAGTGGTGCAGCTCGTCTTTTATAGATGATGTGATACAATCTTTATCGAGAAAAAGGAAAAGTTGGTTCGTTCTGCACCTCGTTCACCGATGCCAGTCGTAGCTTCTCCAGTATTGCATGTTTGAAGGATTGAGACAGCGCACACTTTGTCACCAGCCAACTCAGGCGCAGAAAATTATAACCATGTATAACGCCTTTGCGTTCCAGCGTGCATGACATTCTCTTGTAACCGGGAGGGCAAACCACACTTTTGCAGCACCGGTGTTTCCATCGAAGGATGGAAACGTGAACTGCTGAAGTAACAGGAAACGCTTCGTTCCAGGAATAGAGAAGGTAGATTTACAGACAATGTAGGAATTAATTGCTTACCGCAGGAAAACGTCGCTGCCCTTCTCGCAAAAGGGAATGTTTATTGCAGAGAGAGACAGATGTGGTACAACAGAACAACTCTGCGTATGCAAATCGAGCTTATTATGCACCCCTGGATACTCCGACGAGACAGTTGCCGAGTCTGCTCGCATTTAAGATGGGCAACTTTTTAAGTCCAGTAGCGAATTTAGTTTCTGTCTGATTTGGCAACCTCCTCAAAAGAAGCTAGGGAACATAACTTCTTTGTCACCTTATAACATTAAAGGCTGTCATTGCCCGGTAGCTCGCATTAAGCCGCTGTTGATACATGCTGCAACTGAGTGCTCAAATGTGCTTGCAAGGAACAGCCTCTCTGAAGCATTCGATTCGATTATATTCTGGGGCGGCGGGCGTTACGGCACTTTCAAAGAGCTCTACATGGTAACCATCGTCAAATATTTTAGGGATTTGGAGTTTAGAACTTTGTTGTTAAGATGCATTGTTGGAGGCAGGGCGGTATAACGTAAACCTATTCCGATCTCCTGACGTCAAATTTACCCAACTGCCGACGCAAGCATCGGGAGGTGACCCGCAGTTTTGTTTGGAGAGCGCAATGAAACGGTCTCCTTGTTTATAGGAGGCCACTTTTGTTTTATATTAAAGCGAATACCATTGCCTATCTTGGCAGGTTCCTCTTCTATAATTGCCTGACAGCAGGCGAGCAACATGCACAAATGGAGAGAGTTTCCTTGCGGCAGAGCTAGCGCAGTGGAACGAGATAACCGGATGAGGAGGGTGGCGGCGGCGTCTGCTATTGGCCCGCTTCCCCTATACTTAGCATGCCATGGCCTGTCGAAAATAGCGGTAGCGGGCAACGGAAAGATAAAAAATGGCGCCTAAAATGGATTCCCAGAGAAGAAGAGCTGGCAGAGGCTTGTCATATACGTGCTCTATAAAGTTTATACCGCCACGCAAAACGAAAAGATTATGCGCAAAAAAAAAAAAATGTTGTAGCTGGAGACTCCGAGCAACCAGCGCCAGGGCAATCACTGGGCAGCGCGCGCCTTCTTCTATTTCTCTCGGAATGGGGGCAGTCTCCCTCTATTAAAAAGAAAAAGAAAACAGAAAAAAAAGAAAAACGTTTTGGCATAAGACGGCGTATTTAATGCGTACACGTCACTTGGACGTGGTGAGCTCTTGCGGTTTTCCACTGTTTTTCACGGACTCCGCTGTAGAACACTTCAGACGGCGGGTCAGAAAAGGAAGTATGTAGAGAATCCAGGCACCAGATGCCACAAGAAAAGAAATCATAGACTGCTGGAAGAGAGTTTTCGTAAGCCCATTGCAGAGACTGGACTACAGACTGGACCTTTCAGTGTCGGCAATAATTGTGTTCAAGGAAGAGTAGTACATTTCACGCATTATGAGCCGCTGTCTCTCCCGTCACAATCGCCTTATAGCGTTGTTCCAGAAGCCGGTAATTGTTCGCTCAACGCTTTGTTTTTCTCTCGTCCGGCGAAATGGCACACATAAACCTAAACAGTTTTCTGTGTTCGAAATCAGGAAGTTTAGTTTCAAATGTGCTCAGCGGCGTCAACACATCAACACTTTTTACAATAAACTGCAGTTACCTGGGCCAGTCACAAAAGCGTATGGACGACGTGGTAGTTTCCCGGAGGCTGTAGGCCTGAAGACTTACAAGTTGCATTTAATCCGACAACTCCACGTAACCCCGTGAAAAAAATAAAATTGAGAAACTCAGTTCATAGGGAGCGGATATCAAGTTGAACAACCGGCTATTAGAGTCGAAGGTCAAGAAAAAATGTCTGTAGTTTTCAAAGGACGCTTTTATATTTGTCAATTGCGCATCAAATAACGCTTTTAGAGCGAAGCTTTCTATGTCTCACTGATTCATCCGTGAGCGCCGAAAACGCACTCCAGAAAAGCCAACTTACACATCTGCGTATAATAATAGAGTCTACATTCGCAGTACCGCGCCAGCATCAACTGCCCGGCCGGTCAGTGCCTGATAACAGCGCGAAGCGACAAGCTCGGCAAGAGCAGCGCATGCACACAGAGTTCACTGGAAGTGCAAGTTGCGTCTGCTAGGCATGACACCACCCCGTCGCGATTAACTGAGCTTCCCTGCTTATCGCAGACAACAAGTGCACGTGAACAGGGGCTCGTCTTACCATCTGGAAAATGCAATCCTAAACAACCAATCAAATCTCATATGCATAGCATGGGGTCGCTCAGCATTCATTGGGTTCGTTGCGTAGTCGTTGGCAATAGATACAAACCTAAGCAAGCAATCAAATCGCATATGCGTAGCATCGTGTCGCTAGCCTTTCTTGGGTTTGTTGCGTGGTCGTTGTTGTTGGACTTTGATTCAGTGAGTGATTTTAACCTGGGAAGAATATTTTCCACAGTGTCAGCTGTCCTAGGGACAACCGGAGGACGAAACGTCCCTGCAGATGTCGTTCGCCCTCCACGCTACACTGCGCTACACTGACTGCAAATTTTACCCCAGCGTACAGGCAATATTGTGTCTGTAAGTCAAATATGTCTTTAAAAAAATTTACCGCCCTTCCGCTACTGCGAAGAAGAGTGCAAGTGAAGGTCGGGATCCATGGCTCCTTGTTGTCGTAACGCCTTGGCTTCGCGCTCCCTCACGGAGAGGTCGGCACGTCGATGACGAGCCCTTTCTCGAGCGAGGTCCCGGCAGCGTTCATCAAACGCCACCTGTTCTTCGGACGAACGCACGACGCGCGACCCGCTCCCGCTGTCGTTCCTTCAAGGCATCCTGCTCTTCGGTAGAACGAACCAAACACGACTTCCTCATTTGATTACCGGGTCTCAACTGATGGGAAACGGCAGGCGTGAGGCGAGCGAACACGCGATCACACCCTTTTTCCTCCTCCGGAGGGAGGGGGGCACCTGTGATTGGCTCGTGACTTGCGCTGCGTCTACTTCTATAACCCCGCTTAAAAGGGCGCGTATGATGAACCGAGAGTGGCTAAAAACACATTCAAAAGCCAGGCAAACATGTGCAAGCGTCCAATAAAGGCATCCAGTTCGGCGATGTTTCTTGTGCAGCATACACACTACGACCGCAGGCAACAGATTCCTGAAAAAACATGAGCCATTCCACTCTGGGAAGGTGGTTGACCAGCGATGCTATTTAGCACACGACACCCAGGTGACACATAATTTTGAACAAAGGTACGAACTCATTTATTGTCTTGATGGGTGGCCATTGTGGCGAAAGGTACGCACACTCATTTGTTGTCTTGATCGGTACTCATTTTGCTCGAAATTGCAATAACATTCTTTGATGATGTCATATCGATGCACATACGCCACTGGGTGATCGGTTGGACTTAATCGGTGTGGCATCTCAAGGGATATATTTGCAACACGGAACGCGTTAACCGCTGCTCTCTTTTCGGTGCCGACACACCCCCATTGAAATCACCGACAACGACAACAGGAGTATTGTCATCGCAGCTAATTCACAGAAAGTTAATAGCCATGAGCCTTATGAGTCACTGCATTTTTTACTTACTTACAGGGGCATACTTAAGCCCTTGCTAACGGGGTTATGAGCCACTGATGATGATAGTTTTCGATATGCTGTTCTGTATTTTGTATGCGTGATTACAAAAAATTTAAGCACTGCTCACTTCATTTGCTGGGTGCTTGTAGCCTGTGACTTACGGGGTCATGAGACATAGCATTTTTTGCTTGCATACGGGAGCATGAATGCTCGCGGGAGTATGAGCCATTGATGATGATAGTTTTTGTTTACAGAGAACAAAAATGCGCGGAACCCTAGCCATATACAGCTCCGCTGTAAAAAAACAACCGAGTGCTTCGCCGTGGTTCAGCGTGCCTGTCACACATTCTACTGCGCCAAGTACCATAAACATGTCATATAGTGGGTCAGAGGGATCTTTAAAAGGTAGGAAACGAATCGTGCATGGTGTGACATCTAAATCCTTTTTTAGGTGTTCTTTGGAGAATGTTCCGGAAGAACACGGCATCTCTACAAACTGCAGAACAGTGATAAATCCTTTCAGCATGTGTACACTAGCGGTACTTTGTCGACCACGGCACGAAACAGCCCCTTCCTTTCTAGCCAGTCGCCTTGAATTTCTCTGGTTCTTTGCTTTTCTTATTTTGTTGAAGAGCCTGCTCCCATATATTAAAGAAAAAAAGAACCGACAGTGGCTGAATCGGCTGGCGCGGTGCTCGCAACTCGGAGGTGGGTGACTCGAATCCGCAGCCCGACAAGCAATTTTTATTTTCGCGCAGCTTGCGTTTTTTTGTACGGCAACACAGGCAACGACGCCGACACAAATGAGGCAATACATGCTTCCCTTGAAAAGATGGAAGCTAAAACGAAGCAAGCCGCTAAGTCGTTGACTCTGCGAGGCGAACCTCAAACGGCAGCGGACCAGCAAGCGGCAATACTGCGTTTGGTACTCTATGCCATTACTTCCACTTCGTGTATCTATGTGTCAGAGACACGCGAGCGACCCAGACGAACAAGCATTACCTCGGCAAATGCGCCGGCTCTTCCAGAACGAGACAGCAAAAGAAGCCATCAGAGTCAAAGGGCGGAGTGGCTGCTCAAGAGCGGAAGACAGAGTCGAAATAGAAGAGACGGCGGCCCGAGTGGGACGGTTCGTAAGTAGCGCTTATTCGAAAGAACCTGCGCGCACGCCTGGCGCGGCGGTGGGACGCTGACCCACCTTGCGCTGCGACAGCGGCCCACCGCGCCCAGCGCGACAGCGAGCCGAAGGCGTCGGGCGAAGGGCTGGCACGGGCCGCGAGTCCACGCCCTGCGAAGGCGATGACCCTCGTCGTGATGAGGGCGTACTTCGCGAGCGCTAGTAAGAAGCGGAGTACGAGAGGAAAGGAACAACGATAGCGACGCTAAGTGAGCTACGAAACGAGCTGCTTTGTCGCGGCGGACGCGCTCAAACAGCATCTCATGAGAAGCGTGCAGCGTAGCCGTGCCTATACAAAACGGCGTCAGGTTGACTGCATGCCGCGCCGATCTCACAAAGAAGTTCGCGCATCAGGACTACAGTCCACGACTACGTCCGCAGTGGTTATGGCTCTAGTATCGTTAAGTCGTCACACTACAGTCCACGACTACGTCCGCAGTGGTTATGGCTCTAGTATCGTTAAGTCGTCACAGGCGGCCAGAGTGGGAAGTAATGGTAAACCTGTGAAGACAAATTGGAACCGTTTGTGAACGTGAACCTCCAATTCGTCAGACTCCTGATTCGTTATTGCATGGTGTTATCCGTCTTCGTTAGAGACTTACGACAAAGAATTATGGCGCAGAAATAAAAAAAGAAGGGCTGTTTTGTGTTCGTGTAGCCTTTCGAACGGTAAAGCATATTGTGGCTATAGCTTCTCGTGAACTTCGTGTGACACAAAACCAACAAGAATTGCAAACTTCGCGGCACCCTATGTGTTCACCTACTTCGATTCTGAAACTAAAAAAGCGCACTGTTTCGTTATTAATTTATAGGTTGTTTTGTTAAAATACAGTCGCTTTTCCCGAGTTCGAACTAACGAACCGACTATTATGTATAATGAGCAGTGCCTGCTTCACAGCTTCCACTACACTGTACGCTTTCGATTATGCATGCAAGATGCATGAATAATTACAGAAGGCAGTTCAGAAAGTTGTTAGAGCTGGGGAAACGTCTTCTCATAACCGAGCAATGCTGCCGCCTCCGGTTACACGTTTACACGGGCGCATCTCCTTGAGCCCCCCGCAGGTGGAGTAGTGGGTTGCCGGCCGGCGCGCGGTGCTTGCTCCCCCCCCCCCCCCCCCTCCGTCTTTTCTGCCGCCAAGAGTGGCCCACGCCCGTTCTCTCTCCCTGATGGGCGCCGAGCAAGCGCGCTGTTTCGAAGTGGGTGTAATGGCGGTCAACTCGCTTCCAAGACGTTGCCGCCTCGCTCTCGCCGTTTCCTTGCTCTTGGTGACCGTGCACGCTCGGTCGCTGATGACGACGACATTGAAAAACGCGACGAGCTGGCTGGAGGACACGAATATACCGGTCGCTTGTTTGCGTACGCGCCCCTGGGGAGGCTGAAGAAAAACAAAAGCGGCAGCCATCATGATGGCGTAATTAGCGGCTTACGCCACACGGTTGCGTAGGTAGGTGCACAAGCACACTGTTTTGTGCGGAACACGCCATGAGCGCTGCTGGCGGTGACACTTAGAACTAATATTTCGGTTGTCGAAGCAAAACAAGAAAGCATGTGTGTGTGTGTGTGTGTGTGTGTGTGTGTGTGTGTGTGTGTGTGTGTGTGTGTGTGTGTGTGTGTGTGTGTGTGTGTGTGTGTGTGTGTGTGTGTGTGTGTGTGTGTGTGTGTGTGTGTGTGTGTGTGTGTGTGTGTGTGTGTGTGTGTGTGTGTGTGTGTGTGTGTGTGTGTGTGTGTGTGTGTGTGTGTGTGTGTGTGTGTGTGTGTGTGTGTGTGTGTGTGTGTGTGTGTGTGTGTGTGTGTGTGTGTGTGTGTGTGTGTGTGTGTGTGTGTGTGTGTGTGTGTGTGTGTGTGTGTGTGTGTGTGTGTGTGTGTGTGTGTGTGTGTGTGTGTGTGTGTGTGTGTGTGTGTGTGTGTGTGTGTGTGTGTGTGTGTGTGTGTGTGTGTGTGTGTGTGTGTGTGTGTGTGTGTGTGTGTGTGTGTGTGTGTGTGTGTGTGTGTGTGTGTGTGTGTGTGTGTGTGTGTGTGTGTGTGTGTGTGTGTGTGTGTGTGTGTGTGTGTGTGTGTGTGTGTGTGTGTGTGTGTGTGTGTGTGTGTGTGTGTGTGTGTGTGTGTGTGTGTGTGTGTGTGTGTGTGTGTGTGTGTGTGTGTGTGTGTGTGTGTGTGTGTGTGTGTGTGTGTGTGTGTGTGTGTGTGTGTGTGTGTGTGTGTGTGTGTGTGTGTGTGTGTGTGTGTGTGTGTGTGTGTGTGTGTGTGTGTGTGTGTGTGTGTGTGTGTGTGTGTGTGTGTGTGTGTGTGTGTGTGTGTGTGTGTGTGTGTGTGTGTGTGTGTGTGTGTGTGTGTGTGTGTGTGTGTGTGTGTGTGTGTGTGTGTGTGTGTGTGTGTGTGTGTGTGTGTGTGTGTGTGTGTGTGTGTGTGTGTGTGTGTGTGTGTGTGTGTGTGTGTGTGTGTGTGTGTGTGTGTGTGTGTGTGTGTGTGTGTGTGTGTGTGTGTGTGTGTGTGTGTGTGTGTGTGTGTGTGTGTGTGTGTGTGTGTGTGCGCGCGCGTGTGTGTGTGTGTGTGTGTGTGTAATTCTTGACAAAGGACACATTATGCGTACAAACACGCATGTATAAAAACATATGAAAATAGCAACTGACCAATGTTCTTTGGTCTGATATTATATAAGAATGTGCACATTCTGTAGAAAGTGCAGTTTGCCTTACGCAGTTACTGTTTTAACAACAGTTCGTGCATTTTGCTGGCGGAATTAACAGTTGGAAATTGAGGGCAAGATTTTTTTTAAAGTGCAGATATTACACCTTGTTGGTTGGAGCTGACAAGCTTTCCTGCCCCTTCGAAATACCCCGTCCTTCACTGCGGTCACAGATGGGCGCACAGTAACTGCAAAATAACAACCGGCTTCCGCCACCATTTAGAACTTCTTGGCTCTTGCTTACACAGACGCTTCCGTTGCATGGCCGCTGCGTCCAAGGTCGTTACGCTCGTTACGCGAGATTGTTCATACTAACAGCAGCAAACTAAGTCTGAACAACACTTAAACTGCTCTAAAACTACATCCTTCAGAATCCGAAAGCAAATTAGCTGGATCAGTACAATGCAATAGTTGGCTTCGCACTGTACTTGACTCACGCAGTAAAGCATAAAATCAGCTCTACACAGGAAAGCGAAGACGAGATGAAGTACGCGACAGAATAAGCTTTGGAAGTGGGGAACCGATTATTACGAAAAAGCACCCACGTCTCTCCGTGGTCACTAGGAAAGAGATAAGACCACCCAGATTTCACTGCAGAAACAAAAATAGAATTTGAAGTCGGTTCAAGGCAGCGTTCGAAGCTCACATTCCAATCTCGTCGTGTTTTTTTTTCTTTTTTCTTTACCAACACACGCACCTCGTTAGTCAGCGCAGCTGTCAAGCAAAAAACTGGCAAAGAAGTGACAGCGTCGGACAAGGATTCTCCGTTCATTTTCGCTCTTTATTAATGCAGGCGCGTTTTCTGACCGGCTCCTCCAGCTGCTTCCGATCACAAAGCTTTCAACAAAACTTCATTGACTTCTGCCATAATACAATCAGCTAAGGAGATCATAAGTAGAGAATTATTTATGTCACTTTCTCATCATTGAGCGCATTTTCCACGTTTGCCGTGGAAGAAATAAGTAAAGTAGTGCAAACTTCGCGGGCCCTCCACTTTTCATTGCTGCGCCTGTCTCAGGTTGGTGCCCAATTACTTCAGTTTCGGAGGTTCTTAATTTACGATAGTACAGCACTGAATATGCAGGGTGTTTTTCTTTAGCTGCAACAAATTGCTTAAAGATTGCTATGGCAGATAGCACAATTCTAACCCTTGATCTACATTTCTCGATGAGGCCGCCATTACTTCTACGAGAAATCAAAATGTTCATTTGAATAATTAAAGTAATTACGCTAATTAACTCGCTAATTAAGTGCTTTACACCACATATTTTATTCTACGAATTACAGCCACTGAGTTCGCACGGCGTATCCACTTGGAGCGAATTCTCTGGACAGCACCTGTTCCGAGATAATAATTTTCAGTGAGTCCGCAGAAATGCACTGGTGTCCTAGTTACTTTTGTGCTCCAATGTATAAAATAGTGGTTTCTTAAAAAAAAAATGCATATCTCGGAACTGATGCTGTCCAGAGAATTTGTTCCAAGTGGATCCACCTTCCGAACTCCGCGGCTGTAATTCGTAGATTGAAATGTGTGGCGTAAAGTAACTAATTAATATGTTAATTAGCGTAACCACGTTAATTATTCAATTGAACATTTTGGTTTCTCGTATAAGTAATGGCTGCCTCAACGCGCAATTTAAAAAAAAAAGTATGGTGCAGCTAAAAAGTACACCCTGTATATACTTATAGTAACGCAGATATATCCTTTCTAGGTTGTGTAACCAATATTCTAGCATACTGTCCAGGGGATCCTAGGCCACTGCAGGCGCAACTTCGTTTAAACTACCGACATTTAAGCGTCCGTCCTTGTCCACTTTGTTCTTTTGTGTCCGTGTAATAATTCGCGATAAACTACCATAATTCTAATGCAAGACCAACTAGACCAATAGTCTGTCCTCCTGACATGTATATGAAATATGTCAAACGCTTCTTTGCGCGTCATCGTCTTAGGTTTTGAAATTGCGCCGTTTTGAGCTATTTCCCCACGCGAGGCAGTTATCGAGCCTCGTGATGACGTAAGCAGAAGTACGCCATAACTCCATGTTCTAAAAGCGTATCTGTTTTTGCGAAACCTCGCGGGCTTTGCTGACAGCGGCTGCTGCTGCCGCTGTATTGCCGTATAGCTAAGAAACAAGAAAGCCGTCGCGTAGCGATTCGGGTTACACAGTGTAGCTATGTGTGCTGCCCCTAATATAGCCGAAGCTTTCGATGCCGTATTTTCGGGGGTTTCGCGTTTCTGCTCGGCCGGTTTATTATTGAGTAAAAATGGGCAAATCCTGGAGGCAGTGGAGTAGAAAATTGTACAAATACCGGAGACACTGTAACACGCGGTCACGTGGGTCACGTGGGCGGCGCGGTGGAGGCCGCCACGTGTTTGCCGTCTTGCTGGGCACGCACGTAATCATTACGTTGCAAAGCGTGGTGCAGATGAGCAGCTGTAATTTATAGCATATAGAGGTGGGCGGATGAAAATTAAGAAGTTTGCAGGGACAACATGGCCACAATTAGTACATGACCGGGGTAGTTGGAGAAGCATGGGAGAGGCCTTTGCCCTGCAGTGGGCGTAACCAGGATGATGATGATGATGATGATTATGTTGATGATGATGAGGCATTTATAGCATTCGGTTAACCGCTTCACGAAATATTCCCTGCACAGAGATTCAAATGTGTGCGCTGGTTCTGAATATTACTTTCTGTTTGTTATTGCTTTTTTTTCTTTTTTCCGTTTTTCTTTATAACTGCCTACATTCAAGTCGGGCTGCGTCGTCAGGGAGGCTTCACCGAGAAGCTGCTGCTTGTGTGGGAAGGTTCTAATTGAAGGTCCACACGGTGCTCCTGTTAGTGCAGCAGTGAGACGGAACTGCCGGTCAAAATAAAGCTCGCGGATAAATTTCCTTATTATTCACGTCGTCGCCACCTGTTCAGCTATGCAGGGGAGCTGATCACCGGCCGAAAATAGAAGGCGGTTCAAGTCCAATTCAAACGAATGCGGAAGGGCGATGTGAGAAAGACAGACTGCGATGGCAGCCTTCACTCCTGGCAAATACCAAAGTTTGCAATGGGCCGGGAACCTCGGGCATGCTTGATAGGCTTTGCTTGAAGGACCAGGCGTGCTCTCTACTCGACAGTTTAATCCGAAGGACCGAATAAATACTGTCAGAGCTTTAAGTCGCATGCTAAGAAAAAAAGCAAGGGAAGCATGCCCCACAGTAAACCAATTTGCGCCCATAAGGGTGTTTTTATTTGTCTATAACTCGCACACGTACTTAACTCAAGATAGCGGTCTTACGCAGAAAAGCACCCTAATCGCGAGGTAGAATTCACGACAGTGCACCTTTAGCAATGTCAGATTTTCAAGGGTCTGTAAATAAAAAAAAATAAAGCCATTCGCGCAAGAATAAAAATGTTGCAAACAACGTGAATACCTAACCTCCATGAATAAAGTACATTTTTACTTATTATTTACTCAAGAAACAAAATAAAAAGACTAAGTGACCAAACTTTCAATTTCAGAATCATTCCGTTCCGGTTCATAATAAGATAGTCACATTAATAACACACAACAACGCTCACATGACAGCAGCCAGGTGATAACTAACATCCCACTTCGCAAGCCCAGCGTCGCGATGCATATTTTGAGCTATTCATTTCCTATTATATATATATATATATATATATATATATATATATATATATATATATTTAATCTTGACCGTCCCTGTTAGGTTTGCACAGTGACCCGAGAACCGTAGAGAAGAATTGTCACTATAGTCAGGGAAAACGACCTCGCAGATTCTATCACGCGAAATATTAACCGGTCATAACCATTACTCAGAGTTAAGCACTCGAGTGTTCTGGGCACTTTGTTGCTGTCTGAAGAGGTGGGTAAACACAGCTTCGTTCGTGGTGCTGCGCTGGTCGTTCTTTGGCCTCTTATCGATATGACAGCGGACACGTGTGCTACCGGACTCATTGGATTTTCAAGAATGACGTCAAAGTTAGCTACGTCATGCTTTACGGACTGGTTAGTTTTGCCGAGCAGTGGCTGCAGCACAGCCCACGCTTCATTGCTTGAAAAATTTTAGTGCTTTTCGTCCAGCGACCAACGAAAGGTGTCTCGCCATACGGACTATGTTTCGTTTTTCTTTTCCGAATAGTTCCTTCCGTTTTAAATATATATGCAGACATTGATTTGATATGTCCATATATCTTAATTGATACCGTTATGCAACTGAGACAGATGTTTTTTTTTTCATTAAATGCGTGAACAGAAGACCTTGGCATAATGGACGCGGCCGGAAACTCCTATTTGATTAACCAGACAATATGTGCCAAGCATGGGCCAGCTAAGAAATGAAATGCACGTAATAATCAATGAATTCCTATATAAATAAATATATCAAGCAGCCAAGCAACCAACAGTTTATTTAACACGCCCAGGAACAGAAATAAGGTGCCCGTGAACAGCCGTAAGGTGCCCAGGAAGAGCCGTACTGGCGCACGTGTAAATATAAATGCCAAATACAAATACAAAAAGAGATTAAAAAAGTGAAACGAAAACGATAATTAAGAAAAGGAACAATTTACAAACAAAAGTCAAGGTGGATTCAAAGTAGAAAGATTGAGAAAAACACGAACAATGCGGGAGATTCGATAAAAACAAATTAATAATCCAGCCTTTAGATTATGGGCTCAGGAAAAACCATAATGTTTTAGTACTGGCGCTCAGCTCATATAACGAAAAAGATAATGTACCCCTAAAAAAAGAGATACAGAGGGAAAGGGATGTGAAGTAAAAAAATAATTGAAATAATTAAATTATGGGGTTTTACGTGCCAAAACCACTTTTTGATTATGAGGCACGCCGTGGTGAAGGACTCCAGAAATTTTGACCACCTGGGGTTCTTCAACGTGCACCTAAATCTAAGTACACGGGTGTTTTCGCATTTCGCCCCCATCTAAATGCGGCCGCCGTGGCCGGGAAGGTAAAAAAAAGAAATGAAAAGATGTGCGTACAGAAAAGAGATTTCTGAAAAATACTGGCACACAACAAAGGACAAGGCAAGTTACTAAAACAAGCTCTTATCTGTTCACAAGGGTAAGGTGAACCGAGAATGAGCAGAAGATTAGTAAGTACAATGGGGAAAAAAATGTACAGTTAAAACTACGAACGTAAGCGAAAGTGAATAAAGAAAGCGGAAATGATTCATGCAAAATACACGTAACTGCATTGCACCAAGAACATTAAATCTAAGGGAGAAAATGTCGTTGAAACATTAGACGTATTAATACGCAAGCTGAAGGTACATTAAATCACACGGCGAAACAAAGCACCCACACCAAGAAAAACTATCACACGACCATACGAAGCTGTGAGCAGAACGACGAAAGCGATTGATGAAAATTATAAAGATAACCGAAATAGGTATTATGCAAATTTTGAAATTTATGCACAGCAGAATGTTCCCTTTCGCAAGCCGGAAGAAAAAAAACGGTCAGTGCTCTGTTGTGACTTTCTGCGGAATTCGAAGCTAGACATAATTATGTAGCTCAGCGCAGCTCAGGTTTCCGTGAAGAAGCTTATACAAAAACAGAAGGTCTGCGCGAATGCGTGGTGTTAGGATTGGGGGCTCAATCCCATCGCTGGTAATCAGTTGTCAAGATTGGAGTCGGGCATGAATTAGAAGGTAGCTGGCCCATGCCGTTAGTAACAGGAGTGCTCTGTTGTGACGACAAACACTTTCTGTCGCAACGTTAAAAATGTGGCACTTCCAATTGTAGCGAAATAATCTCGGACGTCGTGACGCAAGCGCTTGCCGTCGCGACGCTTTGAAACATTACATCTCAGTTGCGAATCATTGGTGTATGCTGTGCTTTTCTCTTCGCGGTATTCAATGGTGCGTTCTCTGAATCATGCAATGCTGATAGCACCGACAGCCGTATTAAAATGCCATGACGACGGGGCACCAGCAATCTCTCTACCGGCCGCTTCAAAATCGGACACTGATCGAAATCATGGCATATGCGGAAACGTGGCTGCTTATCCATTTTGTTTTATTTTGTAAGATGTGACGCATGGGTCTGTGGACCCAAACGTGGTGTTACGCTGACACATTAATCAATCGCCGAGAAATATTGCATAAGCTTTTCCCCAAGCGGTAAAGCAGTTTTGGGTTGTTCCACGAAGCTGCGTGAAAATCTGTCTCGCTCAGGTGCGAATATCCTGGAACCGGCACCACCCTGCGACAGAAACTGGTAGGCTTTCTAAATAAGTATTTATCCACGAATGTTTATGTAGCTATTTTGCACTGAACACACAGATTACATGCGCACTCAAAATTGCAAAGAGGGTGAGACAACTATCGAAATTAGCAGTAACAGCCCCTACAACGTCCCCGGTCACCGTTGCCTATTCCGGAATTTCTTAACTGATATAGCTATCATAAAGCAAAGTGAATGTTCTAGCACTTCATGGAGTACTTGTCGATGGCAACAACACCGTTGCTCTTTTAGAGAGGTGCCAGTTGACGTGGTGGAGTGTAAGCGCACCTTGGCTCTCAACGTGCAAATGTAAAAACCAGCGCAGACAGAGGTTATTGCTGTTGACATGGTCAAAATATACATGTAGAACTACGTGATAAGGTGCAGTGATAAGGTACTGGGTTCAGAAGTGTTAGGTCGTAAGTTCGTATCCCGGGCGCAAATTTATTTTCACTGTTTACTTTTTTTCACTAACAAATTTACCTAGACCTAAAGAGCTCTCAGTCGACTTTTTAATCAAATATTGATCAAGAACTACAGAACGTCTACAGGACGTAAAACTACAGACGTCAGGCAATAGAACTTCAGACAACAGAACGTCCCAAAATACGACAGACTGAAATTTCTTTTTATGTTGTCCAAGTACGATACAAAAAAGAAAGAAAAGAAAGAAATCAATGTCACCTAATTCATCATCCTTCTCATAAAAAGTTCAAATAAAAGCCCCCTCTAGCGAGCATAAGATTTTTTGCATGTTGGAAACATCGCCCGAAAAAGCTGAATTCTTTTTCGGTCTCGTTCAGCGACCTTATTTCATATTTCTTTAAATATTTTGCTTTTCTTCGATGTTCCCTTATGTTCTCATATTCATCGTCACTGAGTTTAAGGGCAGCTGAAGCATTTTTCAAAAAAGTGAGCTTTCGGCGATTTGTTAAATTTTTTCACCCCCTGAATACGAAAATCATAGTTTAACAGGCCAGAAATTACTGCTACTCGCTTTATTTAGCAAAAACTAGCCGCAGCGTCTGTAGGAGACGGCGCGCGTCGGATGATCGGCTCTGATGGTGAAGACAATCGTCACGTCATCTTAGGTATCGGCGGGGTGCGTGATTCGAATAGAGCGCTCACGTGACCCCTCTAATGACGTCATCCTCCCGCCCCGTTTTTCGCCGCTACGCTTGCCGCGTGAGGAGGGGTGGGGGCGGGGGGAGTGTCGGAGCTTCAACGGAAATTTAAACGGCGATTGCAGCGCTGCTACGTGCACCAATGAGAAAATAACTTCAGGAATTGAATTACACTGTGGGAGCCTTCGAAACAACCCTTACTCTTCGAATTCTAAAACCTCTTCAGCTTCCCTTTAAGCCACACTGGCGGAAAAGAGGCACGGGCCGCAAAGCTTCCTGCAAAAATTAGACGGAACTCTGGTGCTGCGATCATAGAGTGAGAGAGAGAGAGAGAGAGAGAAAGAGAGAAAGAGAGAGAAATAACAGACAGGAATGGGAGGGAGGTTAACCAGACGCACGTTTGGTTTGCTACCCTGCACTGGGCGAAGGCAGTATGGGGATGAAGAGAGAGAGGAGAGAGACAACGAGAGCACAGTTTCGCGTACAGTGGAGGGTTCGCACCGAGCCTGCACACGGTTCCCAATACCTCTCGACTTCAGGTATTTCAAGAGTGCTTTCGTGGCTTTCTGTACCATCAAAGCCTACGGCCAGGGTCCAAGGATCTTCATTACCGAAAATGTTCTAGAGTTTAGCTGGTTCAGTGCTGCACGGAGAACTTTGCGCTCGACGTCGTATTGGGGACAGATGCATAGGATATGTTCAATCGTTTCTGTGGTTCCGCAAGAGTGGCACATGGGCGTATTCCGAATTCCAATGCGAAACAAGTAGGCCCTCGTAAATGCCACCACGAGCCAATGGCGACACAATACTGTCGCCTCAAAGCGGGAAATTTTAGATGGCACTTGTAGCTTTAGGGATGGATCTAACCTATAAAGATGATACTTCGGGAGTTATATTTACAGCCTCTATGATCGTCCTCGCAATCATAGAGGTTCTCAATATAACACCGAGAGAGAAATCTGGCGCCACCGTCTATGCAAATTTCCTAAGGGCCACTGCGCCCTCATGATAATCATGGTATATCTGTCTGCAACGCTTATGTTGGCTGGTGTTGTAAGAGATTTCGTCTAAAACGTGGTAATGGCTACGCAAATAAAGCGTTCTTCAAGTAAAATTTTCGTAGAAGGTATTCAATCACCCATATTACATCTTTATATGAAGTTTATTCACCTACAGTATATAACGAAGCGAAGAAGAGCAAGAAAAGACGACAGTCTATTCCAAAGCGAGCGCGAATCTTGTCGTCTGTCTCCCATCTTTAGCGGCCCGGTGATGCTTGTTACTTTTCATATAATTGTACATACAATGACAAATTCTCATAATTCAAGAAAATATTTTTTTGTAACCATAAAACTAAAATAAAGTGCTATTTACATGCTCTTTAAGTAGAGCACGTAATCAGTATGCCAGACAGAACGGAGCTTGCCAGGCGCATCTTCAATGTAACCAGGCTCTCCGAGTACGTTGCCAAGCCGAAGTCACTATATACCGGCATTCCCATGCTGCCATTTCTATGACTGCGATGGTTCAGCTACGACGCATACGATGGTTGTACAGCACGGACTTGTCTAATAACAGCGCCTATGGCTTCAAACGTTCATGTGACGCTATTTATTACGCTTTATCTATCTACGTTCACCTCCCCTTTTTAATGCAACAACATGTTTAGCTACTTCCGCCACTTCGGTGTCGGTATCTTTCTTTCTTTCTTTCTTTCTTTCTTTCTTTCTTTCTTTCTTTCTTTCTTTCTTTCTTTCTTTCTTTCTTTCTTTCTTTCTTTCTTTCTTTCTTTCTTTCTTTCTTTCTTTCTTTCTTTCTTTCTTTCTTTCTTCCTCTCTTTCTTTCTAACCTCTATCGACTTGCTGCGGGCGCACTCCACAGGACCTGTGGAGTCCTGTGATTCAGTCTACCGGGATAAAATTGACAAATATTACAGATACGCTAGAGATGCATGAAGTGCCACAGCAGAAGAATATTGGCACAGATTACTGTGTTAGAATAAAAATGCACGCAATGTCATAACTACAAACATTGCCAAACACTGGTCTCCAAACGCTCCTTAAGGTGCTGCCAATTGCATACGTCGAACAGACTGAGCCGATCTGTGGGCATAGAAAAAGAAACGAGGTTGGTTAATTTCCACGCTTGTGCGCAGCTTCTTGTCGCATACCACGTAAATGATTGACAGCGCACACGACACCAGGGAACGTCTCACGTGGCAGGCGGTCCTTGAAGTTCACGAGAGCTTAAAAAAGGGGATGCCTTTAAACTGCGTCACAAGCGCATTTTAACGCTCGATAAAGTTAACTGATGCTTCAGTTTCAGTTTAATTTTATTATTTGTTCATAACAATTTGTTACAAGAAATTGTATACAGACAAGGGTCCCAACGTCAGAGACTGCACGGGGACCCTTGGATTTGAAATTATATAAAAAAATAAAGCCGAATACAGAACAGAGAAACACAATAAAAAATAAGCAAAATATAACCAAGAAACTGAGTCATGGCCTATATTAAAAAACAAAAGGAAGAGAAATTATGCACAATCAATGGTAATTATACAGCTACTGATTTTCAAAATAACATTATAGGAAATTAATCAGATAGCAAATAATTATTGAGTTCGTATTTGAAAGAGAACAAGGTAGATGATAACTTAATAGAATATGGAAAAGCCGGTGTCGTCAGCGTCGGTGTCGGCGGCGTTGGCCATGAGCGATAAATCCCAGCAGGCACTTCATGAATAAAGAAGAGCTTGCAAGATGGGCTGGGTGGGAATCGAACCATGGTCTCCGGAGTCTGAGACGAAGACGCTACCACTGAGCCACGAGATTTTTTTTTCGATGCTTCAAAGCGGTACAAAAGCGCCTCTAGTGAATGCGGTGTTGCCTTAGAAACGAGCTGTTTCTAAGGCTCAGGCATGCGTCGCTTGCTCAGGCGCACATTTCGTTGCCGCGCCGAACGCTGCGTTGCTCGACGCTCACCGCGTCCAATGCGGGGCGCGTAGTCGCTGCGCCGTAGCCCACTGTCTTACACCCCTTGGCGGGTCGACGGGAACGCTGTCGCGTTCCACTCTTGAAGGCGAAGCAGAGTAACGTATGAGTTGTTTCTTCGTCTAGCCGAACCAAATATAGCCAAGCAACAGCAGTTCACCAGGTTAAACAGTGGTTCAACAACTAAAATAAAGGCTAGTATGCTTCGCATCCTGGGCTTAACCTTAGCTAAGCCACAGCCATTTTTTGCTACGTCCCTGTTGAGTCACGCTTGCATATTCTGTCACTGTTAATTCAGTTAGTAAGCAAATGTTTATACGGCTGATGAAACTATCATCCTTACTTCGCACGGCTATCTACTAATTTGCTATCCCAATCAGTGCTTCGCCTTTCGGGCGGAACTGCGATTTTTTTTTGTCCAAGTATTAGCTAATACAAGAATTTACATTTTTCATCTATTTTTATTCTTACATTAGTATTTGCTAATCAAGTAGAAAGGAGTAACCGTCACCAACAAGCAGCGGTAACTCCTATACTTATTTTGTCTGAATAAAAAGAAAAGAAAGCCGGCCGTTCACAGTTATGTTCGTTGCATCATGAGGTTGCTTCGTTGCGAGCGTTGCAACCAAGTGCGGCGCGTTTTCAATGCACCTTAGTAGCAGAAAGTTGCAGACGACGCCTTAGGAAAAGCTACAATGATTACTGGAGTAATCACGGCAGGTCTTCCTTTAATCTATTTTCGTTGCATCATGTAAACGTTTCGTAATCGCGAGCTTTTTAACGTAACGCACTTCTCGCTCAAAGAAAAACTCCAGACATCTTGTCTCACTGTGGTTTTCGTTGTTGCAATATTGTGCAAAGTTTGGGTCTCTATATATGTGCAGAAACTGCGCAATGTACATCTCCGTATCGTTTGAAATTCAATAAACCAAATTCGCCAGTTCTGAGCAACAATTAAAAATAACACTAGTGATGCGTAATGATTCAAGCAAAGTTTGAGAGATATCGAAACTCAGTGAAGTATGCGATCACAGAGAAACAAACCACACATTCGTTAGGACCCAATTTCTGCGCAATGCATGTCAACCTGCCCCCAGAGAGCACACATTGAAAGATAGCTTAAATTCCGCTGTTATATCAAATAAGTGCGCCGCTGGCGAGTTAAAATATTGAGGTTTGCGCACTATGAAATTACGAACATATGAACGCCGCGCTATCGTTAATATTGGAACGTCCGTATATTTTGCCCCGTGTACTTATTTGGCATTCTAAGTGATCGCCGTTCACCGGCTAATAGGTGTTCAATGTTATCGCCCAGAGCATGACGTGACGAGAAAAGCGGTGTATATTCTGGAACTTACGCGAGCGCTAGCTACCACGCTGGGACCTACTACAAGCCATCTAAAGTAGCGGATACCCTTGACCCGCAGACCAGATTTCGATGATCGACGAGTGTGCTCACTGCTACAATTTCGCTGAGTGCTACTCATTTTGCTGGGCACAGGCACGCCAAATAAAGTTTCCGTGACTTGCGTTGTGCGCTGTGGTGTCATCGTCACTACATGACAATATGAAGGAACGTGTGGTATAAGAAGAAAACACAGGGAGTACTCCGAAATACATTGCAACCAATAGGCACAAACGTTTCACCGACAGCTTTAGAATCGACTCGCTATTCTAAATTTCAAACTATAGACAACATCACCTAGTTATTTTATTTCTAATTGGCTTGTTTAGTTTTTTTTCTCTTCCTTTCTTTCATTACTTTATATATATATATATATATATATATATATATATATATATATATATATATATATATATATATATATATATATATATATATATATATATATATATATATATATATATATCATAAGAAGCCAACAAACATTGACACCAAGGACAACATAGGGGACATTACTTGTGTTTATTAAATGAAATATAGAAACGAAGAATTAATGGAAATTAAAGTGGATGAAAAAACAACTTGCCGCAGGTGGGAACCGAACCCACAGCCTTCGCATTTTGCGTGCGATGCTCTACCAATTGAGCTACTGCGGCGCTGTTTTCCCATCCACTTTCTTGGGCATTTATGTGTCCTAGTAGAACCCTGAGAATGTTAGCCAGCGCCACCACACACAGACCTTGGCGGCGGACGTGGGACGTCCTTTTTGCCGCAGGCGTCACGAGAACGGGTTCGGTTCCCACATGCGGCAAGTTGTTTTTTCATCCACTTTAATTTCCAATAATTCTTCGTTTCTATATTTCATTTCATATATTTCACAGCGTGTTTACAGGAGGTATTCAGAGACCTGGGTTGGGAAGAATTGGGGATAAAAGTTAATAGAGAATACCTTAGTAACTTGCGATTCGCTGATGATATTGCCTTGCTTAGTAACTCAGGGTACCAATTGCAATGCATGCTCACTGACCTGGAGAGGCAAAGCAGAAGAGTGGGTCTAAAAATTAATCTGCAGAAAACTAAAGTAATGTTTAACAGTCTCGGAAGAGAACAGCAATTTACAATAGGCAGCGAGGCACTGGAAGTCGTAAGGGAATACGTCTACTTAGGGCAGGGAGTGACTGCGGATCCGGATCATGAGACGGAAATAATCAGAAGAATAAGAATGGGCTGGGGTGCATTTGGCAGGCATTCTCAGATCATGAACAGCAGGTTGCCATTATCCCTCAAGAGAAAAGTTTATAATAGCTGTGTCTTACCAGCACTCACCTACGGGGCAGAAACCTGGAGGCTTACGAAAAGAGTTCTACTCAAATTGAGGACGATGCAACGAGCTATGGAAAGAAGAATGATAGGTGTAACGTTAAGGGATAAGAAAAGAGCAGACTGGGTCAGGGAACAAACGCGAGTTAATGACATCTTAGTTGAAATCAAGAAAGATAAATGGGCATGGGCAGGGCATGTAATGAGGAGGGAGGATAACCGATGGTCATTAAGGGTTACGGACTGGATCCCAAGGGAGGGGAAGCGTAGCAGGGGGCGGCAGAAAGTTAGGTGGGCGGATGAGATTAAGAAGTTTGCAGGGACGGCATGGCCACAATTAGTACATGACCGGGGTTGTTGGAGAACTATGGGAGAGGCCTTTGCCCTGCAGTGGGCGTAACCAGGCTGATGATGATGATGATGATGATGATGATATTTCATTTATTAAACACAAGTAATTTCCCATATGTTGTCCTTGGTGTCAATGTTTGTTGGCTTCTTATGATATTACTAATAAAATCGGGACCCTCGGCTAACCTCCTTTCTTCCCGTCTATACATATATGTACCATTTTACGCAGCTACTTTTATTCTCTCTCTCAGAAAGACGATATTTCACTGACCTCAACAGAGCAGGTACCTCCGCCGCCCTTTTGTCGTCCAGGCCCCTTCCACGAAAAAAGGCAAAAAAGGAGCCTACGTTGCTGCGTCCACCGGCTGAATCCCGACGCTACCTCACATTTCTCCACCAAAGCTGAATAGCACACCTTTCTTTCCAATTCTACTCCCTCGCCTCTAACGCACCCTCACTCGTCGCCTCGTCCACCCGCCTTGTCCCCCTCTCACCTTTAGTAGAAACGTACTTATGTATACCGTGCCGAGGTAAGCATATATGTCGCCTTGAAAAAGACAAGTCCACATGTCGAAACCTTGCCTCCAGCTTTCACCTTGTTCTCGTTTTGCTCATCGTCATGAATTTCCATCCACGACCTTTCGCAAGGGGTTTCGCAAGGGGTCTTCATGTTCGACACAACTGATTGAATTTTATGATGACCTGGCGTCAGTGGTTGATATGGGTGGACAAATAGACTGCATATTTCTGGACTTCCGCAAAGCATTTGATACTGTCTGCCATTCTTTACTACTTCATAAACTTCGAATGCTAAGTATAGATTCTAGTGTTTTTAGCTGGATAAAGAACTCTTTGTCAAGTCGCCGTCAACGTGTGGTCCTAAATGGTACTACTTCAGATTATCTTGAGGTCACATCAGGCGTCCCGCAAGGATCAGTTCTGGGACCTCTTCTTTTTCTTATATATATTAATGATATTAACTTAGGTATTGACTCTAACATGCGGCTCTTCGCAGATGACTGTATTGTGTATAGAAAAATCGATAATGAAGACGATGTTCTCAAACTGCAGGGCGACCTATATCGTATTTGCGAATTGTGCTCAAAGTGGAAAATGAATTTGAATACCGGAAAGTGCGTCCATGTGCGGTTTACAAAGAAGATAAAAGTAATCGATGCCAGCTACAGTCTAATGAATAATATATGAAGTACTAAATCCAAGACTAAATATTTGGGCGTAATGCTGTCGGGCGACTGCTCTTGGCGGGCACACGTGGACTATGTAGTTGGCAAAGCGGCAGTTGCTCTGAATTACATTCAAAGAAATTTGAAATGCACAAATTCCAACCTTAGAAGCACGGCGTACCTAACTTGTATACGACCTATTTTGGAATATGCTTGTACCCTATGGGACCCGTCACAGATATGTCTGATAAATAAACTAGAAAAAATACAAAACAGAGCAGCCAGGTTCGTCTTGAGTAGGTACGGGAGGAGGCACAGTTGCACAGCAATGAAAACAGAGCTCAACTAGGAGTCCCTGTCTTCTCGCCGAAAGAGGCGGCGGCTAAAGCTTCTGTATGAAATCTATCATAACAAAACTGGAATTGATAGGGAAATGTACTTAAAACCGCCACACTATATATCGGCACGCACTGACCACCAGTGCAAAATTAGAGAATACCGGGCTAGGACGGGCCTGTATGCCAACTCTTTTTTTGTAAAAACTATCGCTCAGTGGAATAGACTGTCATGTGAACAGGTGTGCAGTGAGAATCAAGATGTATTCTTTTCATGCTTGTAACCCCCCTGCTGTAACGCTTTCGGGCTAAGCGGGGATATGTCTGAATAAAGAATAAAGACCTTCTCTGTGTTTTCTCCGAAAAACCATGTCTCTCAAATAATTTCTCAGAAAGGAAAAAGGCACTGAATATATTTAAAGCTATTGCGTACGTAGGCCCTGCATAATCACGGGTAATTAATGAAAAAATAGAAAGGCGCAACAAGTAAAATTACAAACAAGGTGACAAAACAGAAACGCAAGGAAATGAAACTAACAAGCTTCATAGTGTCCAACCACAACAGACCGCTTTCGTCCCGTCCATTGCAGATGCCCCGTTCTTTTGCCAATAACCGTTCCGTTTTAGAGCGCGTCCCTCGGCATTACCGCGATTACCGCGCGAACGCGCTCGTTCCACTGCTCACGCGTTCGTCGTCGTCTTGTTTCACAGCTGGCTGCGATGGCGCTCATCATGCCCCAGCACTCCCCTACTTCCCCGTGCGATGGCGCTTACGGCACGGGCCCACTGCCAGCCGGTGCGGTGACTTCGATCCCATATTCTGTGTCCCAATACATCGCTAACAATGAAAACACGTATCTAGCTGCGCTTAAAGGGACACTAAAGGTTAATATTAAGTCAACGTGGATGGTTGAAATACCATCCCAGAAACCTCGTTACGCTTGTTTCATGCGAAGAAGTTACTTATTTTAAGAGAAAATGCGTTCTGAAGCGTCCGCGTACCTTTAGCGCAGTTCAAATCGCCCGCCCTCCGATCGAGGAGTGGTGACGTTATGGTCTCATAGTGACGTTGCGCCGTCGGTGAGCAAAACGGCGCCCGCAGACGGCGCTATGGCTTTTCTGCGCAAGACGCAAATGCGCGGCCAGAAACAGAGCCAAGACAAAGCCGCCCGCAGTGCGAAAGCGGAACTATGGTGGCTAGCGGAAGGGAAATCACGCGACGATAAGCTGGTTCTTTATTTTATGACGCCAACTTTTACGCTCGTTGCAATGGACGACCCTGACAACGACACATTGGCTCGCGATGCTGGGCTTGACTTCAGCGATTTAAGCACTGATGAATGTGACCTGCTGCTGAGGGCTCGCGCTGCCGGCGTCGTTGCGTACTGCTACGTCGGCAACTGTATGTCATGGCTGTACATATTCGAAAATTTGTAGCTTTTCCTTCGTGAAAACCAAATGCCGCACTCACCGCCCCATCTTCGATCTGCAGTTGTTCTTGCGCTTCGGAGAATGCAGGCAAAACCGATGGAACAGCGCTACGGGAAAGCATTGCTTTGGAAGGCACTCCACACAACTTCAGTAAGTCGGCGTTGAACTCGTAGTCTTCTGGACAAAAGTTCAGCATGCACACTATGCGATTTTTCGGCTCTTTGCCAACGCGCTGCGGCATAGGTACGGCACTTCACCTCTTCAAAAGGAGAGGTTCACTCGCTGGCGCACAGTGATAAGTAACGTTGGATTGGCCGCTGCAACTGCCCTTGGCCAAGTTCCGCGGACCGCTCGCGCATCCCATGACATCACATGGACGTGACATTCTCGCTGCTTGTTCCAAATGCAAGTTTCGCGAGCCAGCAGAACCAGAGCAGCATGACGCGATAACGAAACAATTGACAATCCAATGTGCGCGCGGCGCTGAGTCGACCGCGCAAAGTCGAGCGAAAACGAAGCCTGTCGACCACCCATATTACTGAATGGTAACTTCAAAATGTTATTTTTTTCTTAGAATTGAACAGAAGTAGACAAGTAGCATTTTCTTCCGTCTTATAACCTAATGAAATGATCTTTTTTAACATGAGCAGTTGAGTACTAGTGACATACATTATGATGAGGAGTGCTTTCGTCATCAGGCTAGTACCGGATGTCGCTGGGAGGTCTGAAATCGTGTCATACATTTATTTCAATTTCTCGGTTGCTAAAGCTCTGTTCGCGATTATATTGACGCCTTAGACGTTCTAGAGCATTGCTTAATCACTTTAACTTGACTTCATAGTAACCTTTAGAGTCCCTTTAAATTTCGCATTAGTAGGTATCGTAATCATCGGACATTTTTTCATATGGGATTTTTTGGTGCCTTCCTGTAGTAGTTGTAGTCGTAGTAGTAGTCGAAGTTTAATGAAATTTATTTTTCTTGTAGAATGGATGTCATTGACGTTTGTTGTCAAGCTCGCTGACGATTTTCACACTGTCTTTCAATCCTATTCATTTTTTTTAGTGCTCAACGAGAGAGTCCAGTCCAGTTCTCGCTTATGTATCATATCATCTGCGCAGCAAAAAAATTGCTATGAAAAATGAATTTGGAATAGTGAATACACCACGTCTTTCTAAAAATGCATTAAGCAACATTTAAAGTAACTGTTTTGAAATAAAAGGATGGATCTTTCAGAGACATGACGTGAGGAGTTATACATGGTAATTAGTTGCTAATTACCAACCGTATAATAATTAACCGTTAAGCTTTTAGTTTTGGGGGGCCCATCGTAATTGGGAAAGGAGCAACGCCGCGTCCCTCGAGGGGACGTTTTGCTTACGTCACCCAGCGCTCTGCAACAGCGATGAGCTTGGAGCCGGAGCACGCTGACTGCCCGCTGCTGGGCACAACGTCTGAACACATTTATGTGATCAGTTTGAAGTTCAGAAACATCATATCGTACCCTTGACGACATCGTGAGTAAAGATAATCCCGATGAGGCCTCGACAAAACAATTTGCGTAAAGCAATTTCTTGGCATCCGAGACTAATCAGGCCTCTCGACTACGTAAAAGAGAGCTCTCACATTCCTGACAATGTCATTAAAGCAACGATAAAGCTTTCGCTTACTAAAGCGAGAAAAAAAAACGTTATTGCGGTAGATCGGCCTAGAACTGAATATTTCAGCATGCACTGGCCTTTGAAGAAACCCTCGAGGTTTTCCAACCTTGAAACTGTAGCTTTGAAAAAAAAAAGATCACTAACGATTACGATACACCCACATGCGAAATTTGAGTGCAGCTGTATAGGGGTTTTCATTTCACGATATACTGATGCATCACACTAATCACCGCACCGACTGGGAGAGCCACGACACGCAGCGCTATACAGGGTGTTTTTTTTTTTTAGCTGCACCCAAAAAGTGACATCGACGACACAGACAATCTTTTTCCAGCCAGTTTCCGTTACGAGGAGCCTGCCAAGCGGAAATAATTGTTCGCGTAGCTCCAACATGAATCGGCCATTCAAAATTTAATCGTTGGGATAGGTAGTGTCAAGGACGGGCCCCAAAGTACTCATTTGTTGTAGCCGCCTATTGTTGATAATTAGAAAGTAAAAAACTGTAATTAGCTAATTACGCACGTAACTGAAGACATTTCTCTGTATCTAGAGGCTGCCAATCCGTACTTCCGAATGGTGAACATAACGTTAACATGATTTATACTTTTCTAATTTTAAAAACTTGGTGCAGCTAAAAAAAATGACACCTTGTATACAGGGTGTCCCAGCTAAATTTAGCCAGAGTTTAAATATATACAAACACCGCGTAGCTAGACACAACAAAGGTAATGTTGTTTGCCGTCTCTTAGAGATATTCAATATATCTTTTCTCATTCGGCCTAATTAGACCATTAGTCTTAAATATTCAATCAACTTCTCAAATGTTATAAGTAGATGAAAAGTGCCAATGAGAAAATTGTAGAGCGACATGAAAAACTCCCGATACAACTTACTGTTGCTCAATACCTGCTACTCATAAGTGTTTTTCCGAGCTTGAAAGAAGCTCGCGGATACATATAAAATGCCTCGAGCGGAGAGTCGCGCGGCAATTTTGCGTGCATTTGCGGGCTTCTCTCACGCTCGAAAAAAAAATAAAACACTTATGTAGCACGTATCGAGCAACAAAAAACTGTATCGAGAGTTTTTCATGTCGCTCTAGAATTTTCTCATTCGCACTTTTAACCTAATGATATTATTTGAGAAGTTAATTAATGAATTAATTATTTATTCATTTATTGATTAATTAATTAGGTCGAATTACCCAATTAGGCGGAATGAAAGAAAAAAATAGATTGAATATGTCCAAGCCCCGGCAAACAACATTACCTTCGTGCTGTCCAGCTACGTGGTATTTGCATATCTTTAAACTTTGGTTAAAGTTAGCTGGGACACCCTGTATAGATCGGCCACACAGTTGGAGCTTCCTGGCCACTGCAGCTTATGCAGCCGTCATCTTCACCGGGAAACGCTTGCGGTGAACGCTATGCACGAAGGCGAGATTTCTGGTTCTCTTCTTTTTTTTTTTTCATCCTCGCTGCACTCCGCGTTCGCTCTTTCATCTTTCGCTGTGCTCGTTCGCTCGGTTACTCCTCCGAGGCACGCCGACGCTCAACGCAGGAACGGGCGCCTAAGAGCTGCGCTCTAATAAATATTTTTAGGAAACTTTCAAAATTTGTTTATGAACTTCATAAGCATACGCTCCATAAGATGAGCTCCGAAGTTCTTCGGAGCTCATCTTGTCGCCCAGAAATAATCGTTATCTGTCTCGCGTGCCTTTCCTGTTTTTGACGCTGCGCGCCCAATACTTCCAGGTCACGAACGGCGTGTGTGCTATCAACGTGACATAGCATTCTTGATAGGACAGTAGCAAGCGCAGAGTTTTCAAGCAACTCAAATGACGATTATTGTTTGGGGGAAGCATACGCCTCGAAGGGTGTAAACGCTTTTTCGAGTATAGTTCGGGACTCTACGTTAGTTGGGCGCCCCAACGGAGCGTATAATGTATCTCTTCAACATACAAGGTCAAGTATAAATCACACTGTTACTGAATGTGGGAAATTATTTTTAGAAGACTGCAAGTCATCGCAGCGGCGTGGGCCAAGGTCCAGATATCAAGAAAAGTGAGCGGTTCGAGGTGTGCAGTTGACGGGCGACGAGTGTATTGTAAAATATATATATATATATATGCTGATCCCAGGCGCTGGGGGAATCGATGTATGGGAAGATGTTTCTGCTGTTTGCATCCGTTGACGACATCTTTAGTTTTTCCTCAACTGCTGTCAAGTAGAATTTCTTTTATTGAAGAGAGACGCCAGACGGAGCATGCTTCCAGACGGCGCCTTTCCCTATACCCCTACAATACCCCTATAGACGGCGCTGGGGGAATCGATGTATGGGAAGATTTTTCTGCTGTTTGCGTCCGTTGACGACATCTTTAGTTTTTCCTCAACTGCTGTCAAGTAGAATTTCTTTTATTGAAGAGAGACGCCAAACGGAGCATGCTTCCAGACGGCACCTTTCCCTATACCCCTACAATTCTCCTATGTACTCAAGCTGCAACGAGTGAAGAGTGGCACAGCTGTTATTCACCCGTTTTGCCACGGCGTTGGATTTACGTGTTGTTTGTCTCCCTTTTGTTGTCACGTGGGTCGTCTTAAATTTGATTGCTTTAGCTTTCGCTGGTATGACGATTGCCACCGCGGAGCTGCTTGGAAGGACAGATCCATCAGTGTAAATATGCGTAGAATCATGGTAGTTCTCGTACAAATATAGTAGCGTGAGCTGTCTAAGGGCTGGTGATGACAGATCAGCTTTTTTCGAGATACCAGGCATTGCGAGGTTGATTTTTGGCTGAGCGAGGCACAACATCGATGGCAGCAGAGCTCGCAGTGCTCTTTACTGCCCTTCATCACATTGGTGATGAACCGCCACAAAAATGGACAATATTCTGCGATTCGAAGGTGGCACTGCAGTCTCTACTGTCACCTTTACGACGCGGACCGCACGAACAACTAATATTCCATATTACAGAGACATTACACCATATAAGTGATGCAGGCCACGAAATAACCTTTCAGTGGCTTCCAAGTCACTGCGGGATTATCGGCGATGAACGGGCGGATCAAGCTGCCCGCTCAGCCCATACTGAGGAGCGCCACATCCCAATTCCTCTTTCTAGAACTGACGCAGCACGGAAGCTCCGCCTACTTGCTCGGCGGTGCACCGCGTCACAATGGAATGAGCCACATTTAAGAAACCCGCGACTGTACTCACTTGATCCAACATTAGGTCTTCGAGCGCCGTCACAGCTTCGCCGTAGAGACGCCACGCTTTTATATCGACTTTGGTTGGGCGTTGCCTTTACTAAAGCCTATGCCTTCCGCATAGGCATGACCGACACCCAAACATGTGACCACTGCGGCCATGAAGAATCAATTGGCCATATTTTGTTCGCCTGCCCGCAGTACAGTCCACAGAGGGCATGCCTTAGCCACGAACTTGACCAACTGGACGACCAACCGCTATCCGAAAAAAGAATTCTGCAACATCGAAAGGACCTACCATCACAGAAGAAGGCCGTGCAAGCGCTTTTGCGCTTCTTGCGATCTACCGGCTTGTGTGAACGACTTTAACTGGAACGCCTTTTGTGTGTGTGTCTCCATGTGTGCGCGTTCCATTTTTTTGCGTTTTCCTCTCTGTCATCTTTCTAATCCCTATCCCCCATCCCCAGTGTAGGGTTGCAAACCGGAGACTCATATCTGGTTAACCTCCCTGCCTTTCCTTTTCATTCTCTCTCTCTCTCTTTATCTTCCTTTCTACCACTCTATCTCCCCTATAGGCTGTTGCGGGTTAGTACAAAGGAAAGCGCGCCCCAGCTTCTGCAATGCTTTTGCAGGGGAGATCGCGTGTAATTGCGGCCGTTCAGAGGGCATTGCGTCGACGGCCACTTGCGCTGCCGCCGCTGCAGCTTGCAACCATTTGTCAACTGCACAATGTGCACATGCCGCGATGAAGACGTAATGACGCGTGCAAAAGCACGCCACCCCTTTCCGCATGATTTTGTTTGTCGTTACGACGCGTGGTTTTTGGCGCACAAGAACACAATAAAGAAGAAAGCTATCGCGCACAGCGCCGCTCGCCATTCAAGCAGAATGATATCTTCCGTGCGGTGGGATGACAGAGCATCCCTTCACCAGAACGCTATTCTTCAACAAGCAAGTGGTGACGGAAAAACTCGAGGCGCCTTGGTTACGGCTGCCTGCCTGTTATTGTCCGTCCCGCTAAAGCTCAACCGCTCAACGCGTGACTGATCGCGCGCCGTATGAGTTGGTGGAGCGCTGCTCGTTATACTGAGAACTTTCTATGGGTCTAGTTGGTGCATAGCTGGCAACTTTTTTTTTTTTAAAGCCCAAGAAAGACACGGCACAAAAAGGTCAGGGCCTGTCATTTTTTCGACCTTCCCTTTGTGCCTTCTTCTGTGCCTTAAAAAATTTGTCTGAATATGCTCATCTATCTATTTTTCTGCACATCAAATCTGCGAGCGCTGCTGTTGCGACATTGTAGAAAGAAAGGTTGAAAGCTCCAGTCCCTAAGCTCGGTGCATTAGACCTTGAAAGATCGGCGGAGTGATTGCGTTATTGATTCTCAGTGACAACGCGAGACTCAGCAAATGCGGGTGCTCTCGAGTATATTCAAAGGCTGCACTAGCAATCTCATAGAATGCTACAACGAAGAAAAGGGCCATTATTGTAAGTGGCTGCTCACGCAAACCTTTTCTTTTTCTTCCTTCTTTCGAAGGAGAGAATTCATGTAGGTGCAGGCGGCTGTACTTTATTCGAGTACGCACGCTCTATAAACGGGATGAGACGTCTTCTAAGGCGCACAAACTAATACTTTTCAATGTTATGGTAGGACAGGGCAAGACAGCGCAGCACAGGCCGGAGCTTGAAACAAGCTTGGCAAATTGAATCAAAATATTTGAGATAAACTGATTCGATAGAGGGCTACCTTGATACGAGAAAGGCTTGTCTCTATGCGCGATGACTCTTAAAGCTAACAACGGTAGAAAGGATGTGAAATCAATCAGAATAAGGGCATTTGTTAAAAAAAATGGCTGTGGCTTAGCTAAGGTTAAGCCCAGGATGCGAAGCATACTAGCCTTTATTTTAGTTGTTGAACCACTGTTTAGCCTGGTGAACTGCTGTTGCTTGGCTATATTTGGTTCGGCTAGACGAAGAAACAACTCATGCGTTACTCTGCTTCGCCTTCAAGAGTGGAACGCGACAGCGTTCCCGTCGACCCGCCAAGGGGTGTAAGACAATGGGCTACGGCGCAGCGACTACGCGCCCCGCATTGGACGCGGTGAGCGTCGAGCAACGCAGCGTTCGGAGCGGCAACGAAATGTGCGCCTGAGCAAGCGACGCACGCCTGAGCCTTAGAAACAGCGCGTTTCTAAGGCAACACCGCATTAACTAGAGACGCTTTTGTACCGCTTTGAAGCATCGTACTCGTGGCTCCGGGGAGACGCGTCTTGGCTACTGAAGTGGAAGGACGTGCGCTTCATGGGCTCCCAAGGAGCGGTGGTTGCGGCTAACAGCGGCCGCGGTGACAGGATCGACGGAATGGATACCGAGGGATACGAAGTGGTTTTGCCTACTCTGCCATCAGGTCGTAGTGTTTTGAATACTTTATTTTTGCACGCGGATGTCCGGTCGAGGCCTTACCGAGTCGAACATTTCCGGGACACGTTGGCGCGTCTTGGTTTGCTCCCCGAAGTGGTAGCGTTGGGGGCATATCAGATGAGCCACGTATGGGCTGTGACTTTCAAGAGCGCGGAAGGGATAAAGAAAGCTTTGGCATGTGGCGAAATGAAGGTGAAGGGCCAACGTTGTTTGGTTATTGATCCGGCAAACCAGGACGTGCGTCTGAAGCTTCACTGGCTTCTTTTCAATGTGGCTGACGATGATGTGCGTGTAGCGCTTGCTCCGTTCGGAAAGGTCACCGAGGTCTCGAAGGAAAAGTGGAGAGTTCCAGGTATCCAAGACAAGGGGTCGACGACACGCCTCGTGCGCCTCAAGCTCCATAACGGCATTAAGGTTGATGACCTTCCACACCAGCTTCGCATAGCCGGTGACATGGCCCTTCTAGTCGCTCCCGGTAGAGCGCCACTGTGCCTGCGGTGTCACAGTAAGGGCCATATCAGACGAGAATGCCGAGTTCCTCGCTGCACGCACTGCCGTCGTTTTGGACACGAAGAATCTCAGTGCGTGAAGACGTACGCAAGTGTTGCGGGGCCGGTTGGTGGAGAAGACACTGCGGAACTCGTCATGGACGAGGCTGACGCTGAAGAAGCCGCAAGCGAAGCAACGTCGAAGCTCGAGGAACTTGATGCGGCAACGTTAACCCCGCCCGACATGCCCCAAGACGCGAGTGTTAACAAGGAAAGCCGAAAGCTGACCGACGCAGCTGGCGACGCCACCGGCGTCGTGAAAGTGCAGGACGCCTCAACGCCGTCGAAGTCACCTGAGGAGCCAGCAGTCATGGAAGTAAGCGAGGGAACAAGCGGAGCCTCAGTCTCCAAGCGCGGCCACGACGCTACGCTGGACGAGCATGAGGCCCTGGCTGCAAGGATCTCGGAAGGACCACCGCCAAAGGCGGCGAGCATTCGGCGGTCAACGCTGAGGGCGCGTCCGAACATACCTCCGGACCGGAGGGCGGCGGAGACGCCGCCGACGTAGCCGCGAGAGCGTGTGCTTCGCGGCGTCTCTTCTAGTCTACGCAGTGACCAAGCCAACCTCAAGGGACGATGGAACGCAATGACAGGGACATCAACTGTGCCTTCCTAAGGCTGCCATGGCAGCTGCGGAAGGTTTGTGCAAAAGGCGAAAGCAGCTTTGGCCACAGATGCATGAAGTGGGTACCATGCGGTTCGTTTGTCCTTCAAAAAACATAACAATGGCTCAAAACACTGCACTTCGTTTTGCTACTATAAATGTCCGCGGTCTTTGTGCCAAAAAGCGGCAATACCAGCTTAGCCGGCTTTTTTTAGAAACAGATGTTGATATAGCAGCGGTGCAGGAGACGAAGATAGAAAGTGAGGAACAAACGGATCGCATGGTGCTGCATTTTCGCAATAGATATAATGTTTGTGTATCACATGCTGTTGGGACTTCCGCGGGGTGCGCTATCTTCATTAGAAACAACCTGGGAATTAGAGAAGAAGGGGTCTTTTCTTGTGAAAGTGGAAGACTGGTTTTTGTGGATTTTTCCTTTTTGGGTGTAGGATGTCGCGTGATATGTGTCTACGCCCCAAAACACTGAAAGTGAGCGTGTGCCTTTCTTTAAAACAGTAAATCAGCATTTACAGTGTGACAGGAAAGTCGTATTGCTAGGAGATTTTAATTGTGTATGTTACGCGGCCGATCGAGTGAAAAACCTTCCAGTGCGTGACAAAAGTGCTTTACTTTTAAACGCACTAGTTCAAGAATCTAATCTGGATGACGTCGGTAATTTCCTGTGTACTACCGGCACGCCTGCATTCACACATTTTCAAGGGCAAAGTCATGCAAGGCTAGATAGAGGGTACGTCGCACTGGAGCTTGTTCCGATGTGTGGCAGCTATAGTGTGCAACACGTCTCGTTCAGCGATCACAGCCTTGTAACTTTTAGTGTAGGTACCAAAGAAAGAAAATCGAAGTTTAACTGGAAGTTGTGGAAGTTCAACGATGGGCTGTTAATGAACGAATCCTTTTGCGAAAGCGTGAAGCAAAAGTTAGATAATTTGATCGAAGCCGAAGATGGCAACGTGCTAGAATTATGGGAGAACTTTAAACAAGGAGTCAAGATCAGTGCTATAGAAGAATCCAGTAAAGAGAAATTTATCAAAAGGAAAAAAGAAAATGAAATGCAACGTGAGCTTGATTTTTTGTACACCGTGGAAAGCGAGAGACCCGGGAGCCGAACAAAGGAGATAAGAGAACTGAAAAGCCAGCTTGAGCTTATCGAAGAAGAGAAGTTCAAAGGAGCAGTTATAAGGGCACGAGCTGAAAGGGCTTGGCTAGGTGAGACACCGACTAAACGAGCCTTATCTGACGAAAAGGCATACGCGAGGCGAAATGAAATCAGAATGATTCAATACGAGAACGAGATCACGAGCCAACCTCAAAAAATTGAAGAGGCGTTTCTTGATCATTATAGCAAATTATTCGGGACTGTTAAAGACGTCACAGAAGAATTCAAGACGGACTTTTTGTCAAACATGCCGCAATTAGAGGAAGACATTCAAAAGCGTCTGGAGTGGCCTCTGAGCATCACCGAAGTGGAAGGAGCCATAGATGATTTAGTTGTAGGCAAGTCTCCGGGACCTGATGGACTCGGAGCGGCCTTTTATAAAGCCTTCAAAAGTGATGTCAGTGAGATCCTGTTACGGTTGTTTAAGGAGGCCTATGCGCAAAAACAGGTTCCCCCTTCTTTTCGGACATCGCACGTAGTCCTGATACCGAAATCAGAGGACCCAGAAAAATTGTTAGCTGTTGACGCTTACCGGCCGATATCGCTAATGAATGTAGACTATAAGATATTTACAAGAGTGCTGGGAAAGCGTTTACAGGGAGTGGTGACCAGAATAGTAGGGTCGCATCAAACTTGCGGCATTAAAGGAAGGTCTATCTACACAAACATTCATATTGCCAGAAGCATTTTAGAATACTGTAATGACCTAGGTGAACACTGTGCCATGTTACGGTTAGATATGCAGAAGGCTTTCGACCGTGTGGCCTATAAAATTCTTTTCAGCATTCTAGAACACATAAAGGTGGGGGATTTGATCTTGGATGGGGTAAAGATGTGCTATCAAGACTGTACCGCCAGCCTCATTATAAACAAGGAGGTTACCAAAACCTTTAGTGTCCGCTCATCTGTGCGCCAGGGGTGTGGTTTGTCGCCTCTTTTATTCGCGATTTACCTAGAGCCGCTTTGTAGGAAAATCAAGAATGACAATAGAATATCGGGTTTCAGAGTGCAGTCCGCGGAAGTGAAAGTGCTGACATACGCGGACGACATCGCGTTGTTTTGTCGGGATAAAGAAAGCATCGAAATCGCGGTCGCAGAGGCTTTGTCATACTGCAGAATGACAGGCAGTGCTATCAACTTTGATAAATCCCTAGGGGTATGGATCGGCAACTGGGAAGACCATCCGAGTACGTTTGCAAATATCCGCTGGACAGTCACGCCGGCAAAGTACCTGGGGGTGCCGCTTGAGCACTACCGTGACGCCGTTGATTACTGGAATGCCGAAACTGAAAGGGTTCGTGAAGGTACACTTAAATGGGGAGGCCGCAATTTCTCTATGTTTGCTCGTGCGACAGTGTGCAACCTGTTTGCCGTTGGATGGATGGATGGATGCGAAACTTTAATCAAGGTCCTGAGGTACGCGACTCAGCGCGCTGCGGGCCGCTCCCACGTTGGGACAGCCAGGCCTTGCCCGACCGCCGCATCGTGGGCCCTCTGGACAGCCCATAGTTGCACCCCGGCATCAGGGCTCTTGATAGCGGAGAGCCACTTGTCTTCATGGATTTCTTCTGTGCCTCGTAACGAGGGGCAACGCCAGAGCATATGATCTAGGCTAGCGATGTCATTGCAATGCCTGCAAGAACTAGTGGCATAGGTGTCGGGATAAATTGCCAAAATTTTTTACGTGCTCCAAGCGTTGTGCATGTCAAGGGCTAACATACAACGTTTACACAGAGTACTCGCAGTGTTTGTATGGGGTTCAAGCTGGGAACGCACCAGTCGCACTAATCTCTTTCGTTCGGTTAAAAATGGAGGATTAGGTCTGGCACATTTGTTCATTAGGCAGATTGTGTCGCGGTTTGTTTTCTTACGGGACCAAAATGACCCATTTTTATTAACTATGTTTCAAACAAGGCTGAGCGAAGCTATACCTGAGTTTATTGTGTCGTCACATCGGTGCAGTCAAGGCAGAGCGCGTGGTTTCCTAAAAGAGGTAGTCTTGGCGTTTCAGCTGTTAAAGGTTCGGTTCTCCATGGAATACCTAAGTAGGGTACCACGAAAGCGCTTATATAAGGACCTGGTAGACACAATGTTGCCGGTGCCATTGTATCGCTCGATGTTCTGCATTGGACCTGAAAAGGACGTACTAAAAAGAGTAAAACGAATGCCAGTACGCCCGTCGGTAAAGTCCTTCTTTTTCCAGCTCCACACCAATACTTTACCTGTGAAACCGTGGCTAGATGAAAAAGGTCTTTCCGTGCCTTGGAGCGTCAACTGTTTACTATGCCGGAAACCCGAAACAATAGAACACATTTTTCTTGACTGCTGGGATGCTGTGTTCCATTGGGACATATTACAGAGAACACTAAAGAAGGACTTGCCGATTACACCATATGGGATTCGTTTCTTGCCTACTCTAAATGAAGACAAAGTACCCTATGACATGTTCATGCTGGTGTCCTTACATAGTTTATGGAAAACTAGAATGGCCGTGAGACATGCCGAAGTGAATGCCCGGCCTGTTAGAGAATACTTCATTGAAAGCATTTGTCATATTAAGGAAATGTATAATTTGCAAAAAGAAAAACCAAAATGGCTCAGTGTGATGACTGAGCTAGCGAATTTTAAGCGATTTTAGCCCTGTGACTGCCAACCAATGGCAGAGACGTTGTCGCGACCATTGTCTATTGTTAAAATGTCTTGTTTTGTAGCCTTGTTGCCATGTCGGTAATAAAGAAAAAAAATACTCGTGGCTCCGTGGTAGCGTCTCCGTCTCACACTCAGGAGACCCTGGTTCGATTCCCACCCAGCCCATCTTGCAAGAGTTGAGCCAAAGCCACCTAGAAACAAGCGCAGCTGCTCTGTCGTGTCGTCACGGTGTCACTTGGTATGGCATGGGGTCAAAGGTCATTGAAGGCGACACCGCCGCGCCTGAGGAGCTGGGTTGAGCTCTCGTAATATGCTTCGCATAAAAACACACAATCTGCAGATACGTATGTACGCTTCTTATCTAAGTGTTAAGAATGAAAGTTGGAAAGAGCGAGAGAGAAATATTTTAGTAATATCTAGAGAGCAGTGATCCATCCGAAAGGCATTTCTGTTACTACTACAAGCTGGAGTAAGAAAGAACGAGCAGAAAGAGCGATATGTGGATAAGCACGGAAACGAGGAGATACTATATACAAGCCAACGAAGGAGTTTCTTGAGCGTGCGCGCGTTTGAGTTTGTAAAGTTTCAAGGCAAAGAAAGAACGATAATTTGAGTGAGAAAGTTAAATAATTTGAACAGAAGTGACCTCATTGACTCGGCTTTTGCGGATTTTGGCTTTAGCTTCACATCTATGAAGCTAAACATTGCAGAAAACGAAGATGAATGGAAGAATGCGATTGTATGACAGTCACAATACATTTTAATGATGTCTCATTTCCTGCTAAGAAAAATTGGCTCGAGCGTCTCATCGTTGCCAATTTTAGCTAATGCGGTTGCCAGTATTGAATCATTCATAAACATCGCTATGATTTGTACTTCCGATAAATTCATAAAAAGTAACTATCAGAACAAGGTAAAGGGTGTATACGATAAAAAATATACATCCAGATCGAATGGGCATATTAGAATCTTTTTGGAGAAAGGCTTTAGTGACTTGAAGAATTATAAGTTATGCAACTAATGGAGGCACGTACTAATTGCGTTTTCAAGTGCAAAATACCTACCCGAGGAAGCACTTTGAATGGACCCCTTCGTTTTAAAGAGTGAAAAAAAAATGCGTTAATAATACTCGTTTATACCGCGCACACTTTCAGGCTCTTTAGAGCTATCTGCGATGCCGTATTTATGTTTATAAGTTATGACGCTGAGTATGAACCGGCAAATTTTGGTTCTTTGGCCTCACTGCCGCATGCCGATGAGGTTTTTTTTGTTTTCTTTTTTGGCTACGTCTCTCAACAACTTCCTGACAGAATGGTTAATGGTGCGCGCCTCACAAATAGCCCACACGTTGACATACGAGGAAGATTTTAACTGCAATAGCGCTCAGAAAAAGAAAATAGTTGGATGACCCTTACATGCAAACTACACTGTCATCGTATCACTGCGCGAAATGTCATCAACCGTTCAATTTCTCTCATTTCTTTCGCTGTCATGCTTCACTTTATCACACATTTGCTTCCTTCTCTTTGTGCTTCCAATATTTTCTCCAACCTTAAAGCATACAACGCTGTGTCACCAAACGAGTCACTTGTCGATATAAGTGACAACTGTTCAAACAAATGTGGCAGAAATCTGAGTCACTGTTTCACTTTGGGCTGGCACGGAAGAATTGCGTCGGTATCACAGCGAAGCTTTCATTGCCTATAGCCCGCCATGCTTTGGCGTCCGTCGGTGCGTCGGTTCATCGTTCGGTTCGTTGATCGGTGTTTACCTCGCAGTACACGTTTGTGGATAAAACCGGCCTACATAAGAACTGCTTTTTTTCATTTTCAAAGTGGTGCTATAGTTAGGACCCAAGTATTGTGCACAATCAAACCATAACACACTACATAAAACATGTACACATACTGTGGCCTGTTATGCATCTCAATTTCATGCAGACCTCTTCATGGATGAGCACATTGTATTCAACAGCTTCTTTGAAATTTATTATATTTAGGCCTACTCCCAATATAGGGCAATTGAGTATGTGCCCCTGCGTATGGGCCACTGGGACGCAGCATATGTATACGGAAGCCTTACATGCGCTCATGTACATATCTATTCTGACACATCGGGTAGATGTGTGTCGTTCTCTCTGCGTATATATACCATCCTGTGGTAGTGGCAGTCCGGTGCAGTAGCAAAACTGTGACTGGCGAAAATCACTCTTCATTGGGCGAACCGGTGCCTAGAAGAACAGGCTACACTCAAAGCACAATGACAGCGGCGACTGGAGTCGGCGATCGTCGACAAACTGATCAGCGGGACAAGCGTGTCGGCATCTATATACGAGTCATCAAACGTTCCAGAGTATTCGCTGGTGCCCGTGTGTCTTCCAGAAAGTACCACCCAATTCGCATCACGCAGACAATGAAATTACAATAGGGTCAGTGGCGATAGACAGCGAATACAAACCATCAATGACATTTGAGAAACTTCCGATACATGCGGGCGCGTCCTGCACTGAGCGATAACATTTGTTAGACGGTGAAAAGTCGTTAGCCGAGAAAAATAAAGTACACGTGTCAATACACACCTCTCCTCACCGTTGTTTTCGATAACCAGAATCAAACACCACATCGGTCCTCGTGAAAACGCTGAGCTAACGTCTCACAATGTACACATCCACTCGAAATATTTGCATTTTGGCATAGCTTGGGAATGGTCCAGTGCATGAACATGGACACTGCACGAAATTAAAGGAGTGAACTGTGCGGCGCATAAACCTTGAATGAAGTTACACATTGCATTAAATGAAAATAAACTGAGTTGTACGCATCGAATTTAATTATTTGCATGCCATTAGTTTACTATAAATCCCAACATGTGGGCTGAACATGTTTTTTCATATCCTTTTTTTTGTAACGTCACCACACCTTGCCCAGCAACCTTGGTTTGAAAACGGAACGTCGTACATTTTTAGATGCTAAGTAGCGTTATTAACTTTCTGCCTTTCTACTTACATGCTTGCCAAGGTTGTGCTAGCGTAACCTTCACGCAGGGTCTTGTTGCTTTTTGGCAACACGAAATATGCGCGAGCAATAGGTTGTGATCAATATGGTTGTGACAGCTGTTTTGTTAATAGAGCACATCACTCACGCCAGTGCAAGAAACGTGCAATGCGATGTGAAATTCAAGGGCCACGACACATCAAGGAAGCTGCAGCCTCGATGGAATGTACTTCAGGGCCCTTCGGTATGTTTTGTAACATAAGTAGTCTAAAAGCTAAGTCACAGCAATACGAGCACAGATGTGTCTGTATCTGAATAAAGAATATTAGAAATTGATCAACTTTTCATTGATTATTAGAAATTGATCAACATAGGTAAAGAGAGGTGGTGCAATGGAGGTTCGAGGATAATTTCAACGAAGTGCCTAAAGCTATGTCAGATGTAAGCACGAATAATGCAGTTTATTGCCTTAAGGACATGACGAAATGGCGCATTCATAATGAATGTACTTTATCGTAACCGCAATCTGCAATGCTCTGCACTACGTTCAAAACACAATTGTTAAAATACATAGAGAGCTCTTTATCATACACGCACGCCTTCCCGCCATCAGATGTTTTAGCTAGGAACCTGCACAAGCATGAGGGACGAGCATGTATTGTAGCGTACATGGATTACAATCAGTGCTAGAGTGGCGGAGCACTTCCGCCGCTCCAGCAAAAAAAAAAAACGAAAGAAACAAAAGAGAAACGTTTCGAAGTGGCTTTATGCGTTAAATGCGTTATAGGAGAAGAGGTTAGAGCACAATGTACATAAAGCGCACGAGAAAATGATGGGCAAAGAGTATAAAAGTTTCGAGCTGTTATTTAACATCATTACTGGAAAAGATAATTGGAAAATTTCAACGGTGAAAGAACATCTCGCGTCTTACGGTATCCGGTTCCTTTCTTTCAAACACATAATCAGTAATACACTGTTTGATTTGTTTATGTTACTAGGGCTCATTCATTATGGATAAGCCGCATGATCGACAGACATGCTGAGTCACCTCGCTCGACAAGGTTTCTTCCGAGAAGAGGCTGCTCAAATGCGTAGTATGGTTGAAACCTCCCACTGCGTTCATGAATGGATGTCGCATCTGGACGTTTGTTTTTGTTAGATTTATGAACTTTCATTGGACTACGTAGCACGCGTGCGTTTGTATTGCATGTGTGTGTCTAAAAGTAATGTAAATTGTTTTCTCTCGACATTATTCATATTTGCGAGCAATAAAGAAAAACAATGTGAGCGGTGGCGTTGAGGGAACGTCTCCGCCCGTCATACTGCAGCCCAGGGTTTGGTTCCTCCTAAAAGATTGTTTCTTTTTTTTCTGCCTCTATTTTTTTGCCAGCCATAATCAAATGCGAAAATGTTTTCGTCACCAACAGCTGCTAATGGCAAATGACAGCATGCAATGCGTCCTTACGGTCGTTAGACAGCCACATCTAAAGCACCGTCGGGTCAAACGTATAAGTACGCTTGCTGCCCTCTTTCCGCAATACGTTTATTCCGCTGTTTTTGCACGAGATTTGTAGCACATGTAAAACAGGTGCAAGAAACTCGCTGAAACACGTGACCCAACGCTACGATGCGTGTGGTAGTAAGGCAGCAGTGAAGGTGCGCCGCTTCCTGCCGTCTTGCGTTCGCATGTGTGAGTGGCGATAGAGGCTTTCACCTCCCATGTCGGGCAAATTTCCGCGGAGAGAAAAAAAAAAGCAGTAGAAGAAAGGGGTTTGTGATTTGTCATCCAGCTAAGATACGCGCGCAGCAATCAGTGATTTTACTACGAGACTAACCAAACAGCCAACTTTCGATAACTTCTGCACTTGGAATGTTAACCACTGACTGCAAACAGTTCAGCTTTCAGCCGCATAATCTTGTTGATTTCGGCGTTTCTAAAAACCAATTCTTGCTCGTTTTCCGTGCGTCCTCTAACGTTTGTTCTATACCGTGTTGAAAACAAGCAGCCACTGCCCATTTCGTCAGAAAAGCGAGCACTTAGTCATGTTGGCACTGATTACCATCGAATAGAACAACTGTACGTGTACTGTCGATCACAATTGCACAGAACCCCATCTGCCCAGCATTCACTACTACATTTAGACAAAGCACCATTTAATGCAAAACTTTGTATATTTCACTGTCATGGGGTGAAAAATTCTTCTAGGTGTGTACGCATAACCACGTCGTCTTACACGACGCCCTAACTCACGCAACTAATTTCTAAGTTTTTATTAGTATTCTGCCTAGTGGTGTAATGAGAGAAATCTTCATGTAATTAAAGAAATCTCTGGAAAGAAGTTGCGCTTCGCTGGTTTCGTTAGTTAACGATTGTGCTAACTTGTGTTTTGTAATTACGATTTCCGCATCTTCATAATTGTCCAATGACGCAACACGAATGGATTTCCGTCAATCACTTAGTGGATCCATAGCGAAGCGTAATTGCAGCATTGCTTTATTTTCCATCAACCCACGCTGTCATTGTATCGCGTCGAGGGACACTGAATGTAATGAATTTTTCTTGCTTCGAAAGCACACATCGAGGCTAAGGAAGCAGATGCGGCAGTCTATTCATTCATTCATTCATTCATTCATTCATTCATTCATTCATTCATTCATTCATTCATTCATTCATTCATTCATTCATTCGTTCATTTATTTATTTATTTATTTATTTATGTTACGCTCAGGGTACAGAGTACATTTCAGAGGGGAAGGTCAATTCCCAACAATGAAAAGAACACAAAGCACTTTTCATGCAAGAATATAAAACAGTAGGGGAAAAAGGATTTAGAATCCTTACAATTGTCTTCAACTTTATAAGATATTTGATGAACAATAATATTAGGCAGAGAACCAAAACAGGATACTAAAATCAGTTAATGGACAAAACAATAAAGCGGTAATTAGGTAATCAGCATTGTAAGAACATTCTTAAATTGAATAGAATCTGTGATGCTTGTCAATGATGCGGGTAGGGAATTTCATTCTTTAAAAGTTCTTGGAAAATTATGATTGTGCACACGTCACGGCGTTGCGATGGGGCACTGAGACTTGCAGGTGATTTCGGCGGTGAGGAAGGAAGGGTGCTGGTTGAAGCCATCGGGAGCGAAGGTCAGAGCTATGGTAGAAACTCTTATGGAACAGGCATATGCGGGTGTGCTTTCGGCGCGTAGCTGGTGGGGTGAGATTTAAAGACGCTTTCATTTGGGTCACGCTAGGCGAACGATGACTATTAGCCAAGATAAAACGAGCTGCACGATTCTGCACAGTTTCTAGCATGATTGCTGGTGTGACCGGTCCAGAGTCCCATGCAGATGAAGCATATTTCATTTGTGGTCGCACATAGGTGGTGCATAATATTGTTTTTGGTGATGATGGAGCAAGAAAAAAGTTTCTTCGAAGCTAACCCAGGGTTTTGTTCGCTTTTGATGCTATATGTTCTGTATGTAATTTCCAGGACAGAGTGTTAGTTACATGGACTTCGAGCTACCGGTAGGATGTTACGCTTTAAGGGGATGACTGTGAAGATAATAAGTTGGTCAAGTTCTGTTCGAACGAGAAGCTCTCACAGACTTACACTTTTCAATGTTTAGTCCCATTTTCCAAATATGACACCAATCAGTTATGCCATTGAGATCGAGCTAGAGCGAGTAAATATAGGAATCGTTAGTTATTAATTTTGCGGTAAATCACACAGTCATCAACAAATAAACGAATTCTTGAGATAATAGCACTAGGTAAATCACTTATATAAATGATACAGGCCAAGTACAGATCCTTGAGGAGCGCCAGAGTCAACTGGTGCAGTAGAGTAATTAGCGTCATTATATTAATAATAAATAGATAATTTATTTGTGGATTTACAAGGTACAAATACGAGCCTGCCCAAGCCAACAGATGGCTTGTGGGGCAGCGCCCGGCAGGAAGGGACAAGTCAGAGCATACACCACTGTCGGTTTATATCACAAAAATAACTGGACTAAGCAGGAAGAAAAGGGAAAAAATCAAGCATACAAATCAAAGATAACAGACTTTACATATTTCCGACTGCCTAAAGAGAACACACTAATTGGGAGGTCATTCAGAACACTTGGAATATAGAAAGCATGAACAAGTTCCCCATATCTAGTCTGCACTCTGGGCAAAATTAAGTTATCTCTTGGACGCAACGTTCAAGTAGGGATACACAGGGAGGCAAAATTCATTAATCTATTTGTGCTAATGAATTGAGCACGAGAAGACAGAAATGCATGAATCTAATTAACAACTCCAGGGTCAATTTTTAGAACACTTAGTCTATATAAAAGCAGTGAGTGATTAACTTTATCGAACGCTTTAGCAAAGTCAAGAAATATGCAGTCAATTGAAAAAGCTCTATCCAAATAGAAATGCAAGCACTTGTGAAGGAAAGTAGTTGAATATCACAAGAGAAAAACTTTTGAAAGCCATGCTGATTTAAAGGGAAGAAACTATTATCCTCTAGAAAATTAACAAGATGAGAAAACATTGTATGTTCCATTATTTTGCATGGTATTGGTGTGAGAGATATGGGTCGATAGGCAAGATGTATGCACTGAAAGATAAGCAGGATAATTTCATCAGCAATCTTGAAAGCATAATAAATGTAGCGGAAGAATTCTATGACCTGTACAGTACCCAGAGGACTAAGGAGAACTCCATTCGAAACGATAATGAACAGGATACATGAACACCTCTTATAACTAGAGATCAGGTCAGAAGGGCCTTGCAAGCCATGAAACGGGAAAAAGCAGCAGGAGAAGATGGAATAACAGTCGATTCAATCAAAGATGGAGGAGACATAATGCTTGGAAAACTGGCGGCTCTCTATACGAAATGTCTATCAACTGCAAGGGTCTCAGAAAACTGGAAGAATGCAAACATTATACTAATACACAAAAGGGGATACATTAAAGAACTGAAAAATTCTACGCTTATTTACAGAGCGCAGTAGAGGACGACAGAAGACTAGGTGGTGCGACGAAATTAGGAAATTTGCGGGTGCTAGTTTGAATCAGCTGGCACAGGACAGGGGTAATTGGACATAAGACAGTCTGATGACGACGTCGACGACGACGACGACGATGTAGATGATGATGATGATGATGATGATGATGATGATGATGATAAGTTAGATAGATTGTGTTTATCTCCGGCTTTATGCATTGGTATGACCACTGCAGTCCTCCAGTCTAGGTAGTACGCCACCCTGATACGATTGTGAAAAAAATGCATTTGAGGATGATAGAACTATATTATTTGGTATTCCGTAAAAATTTGCTATTAATGCCATCAACTCCGCTAGATGATGTTAGCTTCAAATTGTCGATAATTGGTACGATGCCATGTGAGTCGAGCGCTATGGGATCCATAGCAAAATGATTGCACAATTGAAGCTCGGGACGTTGGGTGTCTTTGGATGAAAAAAACGACGCGACAAAAGTATGATTTAGCACAATAGCAGAAAGATGGTCGGGAACAGGGTCGCCGGTGGGTGCAAGTAATGAAACTTTGTTGGTGTTGCCAGGTTTCTTATACTCAAGAAACGTTTAGGATTAGTCTTGAGGATGTTCGGCAGGGTTACATTAAAGAAAGAGGATTTAGTATATTTATTGCTCGTGAATATGGTGAAGCAGCTATCTTGTGTGCCGTCCAGTGGGCAGGTTTTAGTGAATGCTTTGCAGTTCGGAAAAGCATTTTTTTTTGTTAGAAAGTCGGTTTAAATATTTGTTATACCATAGAGCTTAGTTATTGAAGTATACGCACCCAAGAGGGATATGACGATTGATCTAATCAGACACTTTATTTCGGAACATACACCAGTTTGTTTACACTGAGTGCTCGAGATAACTTGGTAAGAAAATACGTAAAAATGAGCCATGTTTCTTATTACTGGCTGGAAAATTAGCTTTGTTATAGTCTCTGATGTTCTTGAAGGGTTTTGCTGATGGTGCGTGTGACAAATTGAACGTTAAATGCAAGACATCGTGCTCGCTCAGGCCAAGCCTATCTATTACGGTTGACGTGGTATCTTCTGGTGATGTTAGTACTAGATCGAGAAGTGAATAAGAAGTCGGAGTAACACGTGTGGGTGTAGTAACGATTTGTGCTTAACCAAAATCCATGCAGGTGGCGATAAATCGGTAGGCTTCAGCAGTCGGTGGGTTAGAAGGGAACGTGTGCGACCAAACAATGTTGGAATAATTGAAATCGCCCATAAGTATAATTTACGCGTTGGGATAGCGAAGCATGATTTGATTTACGCAGTCATGCAAGCCATCGCAGAAAGACGTATCACTGCAAGGAGAGCGAGAGCAGGCACCAACAATTACTTTCTTGAAATTGCATTCGGGCAACACCTCACCGATCCAATGCGAAATAACTGGTATGCAGTAGCAATGAAAGCATTCGTCGATTGCGAGTGAAACATCCCTCGCCCCCCCCCCCCCCACCTATTCTATCACTGGGGTCACTACGGTAGACGCCATACTTTATATCACAGTGACACAATTCGGAGTTAAGTATTTTGCTACTAAGTGATGTTTCAGTTAGATCAATTAGATCGGCTGCCAGATCGTTAATTAGGGTGCTTAATTCATCGTTATTGCGTAAAATATTGCAAATATGAGTATGTAAAATAGAAAATCCTGATTTTGGACGAGAAGCGACGTTTCCCCTCGCGTATCCCTATCTGTCTCTGGGTAGTAGAAGGTGGGCGGAGCGAAGTGCTCAAGGCGATGCACCGTGTGAATTCGGTGCGGTATTCGAGGGGCCAATCTCGAAAACAGTGGCAGCGACGTCATTATGATCATAGGATTTGCAGCCAACTTGTAGTTTTTTGTACCCACGTTTATGTGGTTCGCCAGGCTTTTACCATACTCTCTTAGCTTTTTTTTTTTAATGTTGCGCGTGGTGGGACAGTAGTCCTCACTGAGAGCAAAATCACTGCTTTTTAGCAAGAAACACTTAGCAAACACCAATTCTTTGTGCTTATATGTTGCAAATTTGGCAGTTATCGGCCGTGTTTTCCTTTTGATAAACAGTCCGATCCTATGAGCGCGTGATATGCTGTCACTGTTTAAGCTGAGACTCAGTTTATCGGTAATTATGCTCAAAGCTTTCGCATCGGAATCGGAATATGCTTCATTTTCAACGTCCGCTATTTCATGAAAAACGAGATTGCCCCGTTGAGAACGGTCCTCCGCGTCGTCTAGCCGATGGCGTAGTGCGCAGGTTTCCGACTCAAGGTGGTAAACTTGATCACGTAGCTCGTTGACATCGGCCTGCCACTCCTGAAGTATTGCAGTCTTGTTTTCAACAGCTTCAGCAGTTACAGCAATGATGAGCACGCAGATCTGCGCGCGCTGCGCCGGTCCCACAACACACGCTGGACAAGCGCTGACCCGAGCGAAGCATGTATTTAGCTGCTAAACGTGCTGATTCATGACGCATGCTAACGTTAAACATGAGTAAACCAGCGAGAAGCGTTGGACGCGCTTCCTAAGAGCACTGCCGGTTGGAGGGAGACGTCGGACATGCCTTTAGCCCTAGCCTAATTTTGACTACTTGTGTTTCTGTTCAGTTTTGCAAATATTATGTTTCCGTGAAAAGGGCGAGGTTGAACATTTCTCGGCTGCTTCATTTCTCTATATTACGCGGCAACAATAAAGCAATGATATCGGAAAGATTAATATGACATAAACAGATTTCAATCAGTACCGAACGAGCTGCCACGCCAATATGCAACTATGGGATAAACGTTATGGTCATTACCTTTTGGTAAAAGACAACTGTGTGTTAACAGAGATGCAAAATCCCGAATAGACAACGCAGTTGAAACTCAGGGTACAATGCAGAACACGACAGGCTGCACTGCATACATCAACACAGCAACCTGCTTATCTACACCTTCGCGAGCAAATATTTTGTTGCAGTTAACACGTCGAATACCGACGAAGTAATCAGTGTTTGTGTTTTATCAGGATATCTCTTTACCAGGATATCTCTCACAGACGCCCAAGCTTATTATATATGTCAATTACATTGGCATCTATAGGAGGCAGATAACAGGCCTATGATGCCTCTTCGTTATGTGGTGGAATCTCGGAATTTTTCAGAATAAAAGTGTTGCTATGAATTGACAACTGGCAGAAGTGGCAGAAGAGATGGCAACTCACCGTGTGACGTACGAGGCAACGTGAAACTGAAGTCGAGTGATGTACCATCATGCGCTGAACTTCTGATGCTCAGCATAAACTCATCTTCATAATCGTCAGTACTCTCTGATCCTGAGGGAAAAGTAACATCTTCCAGTTCGTCTTCCCAGATTGTTTCCAACATCAAGTCGCAGCTTCGGTTTAAACTTGGCATATTGAGGGTATTTGCTGGCTCCTAGAGAACAAAACTGTGGGGTAAACTTGCAGCTACCTAGAAAGTTGGCTTTCGAAGAATGTTCAAATGCGTTCGCGGAGTAGTAAACTTGCATATGATTCGGTATTGCGATGGTGGGACCATTAAGCATGCATTCATCCACTTCACATCATAACAGAGTTGCTTTCTGGCCCTTTCAGGGTCTTGGCACAGTTCGCAGTATCAAATAGTGTACATACAAAACAGCCTGCAATTAATTTTACGGCGTAAATAGTTGTCTTGCCTGAAAGCACTCGTTGGCTGATATCACAAACTTGCTTTAAGTACTAATAATGAAGCCGGAATTGTACGAAATTTGTCTTTTCAAATTCAGTAGAAGGGCTGCGTTGCAAGTTGTGGCCACTTTTTAACATTATTTTTCGCCTTTCTCCACTATATACATTTGATGTGTACTTTTCCTAGAGTCTTACTGCTTATAGATATGCAAACAGAAGGCAAACTCTTCGACGTGAGAAAGGCTCTTAAACGCGAGAATTACGAAGCCTACGCAACTTCGATGTTTTGTGCAATCCACACATTCATACCAGGGAACCTTCGTTCGATGCTGAATATGTCGGCTCTATTCAAACCCGCTCGTCAAGGACCAATTATTACAAAATCCACCAAATAAACTAAACACAGCTCTTCTTGAACGCCAGCAGCACGAAGCACAGTCTTCAGTGTTGAGTACAGCATCGTATATCACCAGTGAGGCAGCATCTTCCATTAGGGTCAAATTCATTTCCACTGCGATTGCGATTCATGGTAGATTGCAGCAAGAAGACGCTCGATAGGAAGAGAATCCTTCGACGACCAATAACTTCGTGGACACGAGACGTTGGCGTTCGGCGACTAGCACAGCACAGACTGTCGCAGGTGACGGAGCGCACACCCGGCCACTACACACATGTCCAGCTTAGACACGCACTCTTGGACATTGTCGGGGTAGATGCAGGCGAAGTTCCCGATCCAAACACTTTTAGCACCAGCGTTACATTGCCGGCCAGTTCGGGCCCACGACAACCCACTTCCCGCTTTGGCGCGCGAAGGCGTACTCACTTGGCACCTTACACACATAGACGCCGCCTCGAAAAGGCGAGAAAGCAACAGCGTATATCACCAGAGCAAAGGGGAAGGAAAGAAAATACTAATAGCGCAATCTCCTGGGAGGAAAGTGGATTTCCGCGAATGTGCGCGTGCCGCGAGCAGTGCGCAGTGAACGAAACGGTTACGCCTGGCAGTAAAACGCCACCCCGTCACAAAAGGCGTTGAGGAGGAGGCTTGCAAAGGTTGGAGATGGAGGTCACGCCTGTGACCGGGTCGTCAAATTAGCGAGGGCAATTGGCAGCGAAATTCACATCCGAGCTTTGTGTCGAGCGACCAAAGAATCGGTGCCCCTTGCCACTCATTTTTCGCGTTCTTTGATACCCGATAGCTGGAGCATTAAACACCAGCGCTGCTGAAAAGCTACGGTGGTGGGAAAACATACTGGTTTGTATTGAGCCAGACATTTCTTTTAAGTTTTCGCCCTGCCGAAAATATTATTGCTTTTCTAAAGAAGAAATAAAAAGCTGGTATTCAGGGCGAGGATGCTCAACTCCGTACGCCTGAAACAACGCTTCGTGCAAACGTATGCCAGCCACCAGTGGTGTTAAACCAAATGATAAAATATTGAAAGGCTTCTCCCACGAGCGATGGGCTTTTCGAGGGTAGCTGTCACTTCTGAATTGCGCCACAAGGGTTTATGCTTTACATCTGGAATACATCAGCTTAACTTGAAGAATCAAGGGCGCTACTAGAGAAATAACACTTCTGCTTCCACTGGCCAAGCGCTTAAAGCGAAATTAGATTATTATACTCCGCAAAGAGAACTTCTGCGTTTTTTTCTTCGCTCGTGGCGCATTAAGTACAGAATGTGGCAAAAACAAGAAAGAAAAAATAAAGAAAGAAACAAAGAAAGCTCGAGCTCGGCAGAATGCGGAACAATGTTCTTAACTTCATTTATATCTATTAAGACAAATCTTTTAACTTCAAGGTTTACGTCGTGGCTTATCTAGTTACCCATGCAGCTTATGGGGAGCACGACAATTTCTGCACGTCGTCGAAGCATGCCTCAGTGACTTTTACAGTGTAGTTGCTCTGTATGCACTAATAGAAAATAAATTCGTTTCTGCGCTGATTTATCAGAGCTACGCTGATGAGCCACAGAATGCTACAGGCTCAACCCGAATTCACTTTCTAATATTTGTCCTAAATATGGCGCCAATTTCTGCATCTACAATTTATGCAATTTTTTTAATATACCTTGAAGCAACGTGAATGGACGAGGTGCATGAACGAGGTTGATCAAGATGAATGAACTCACTCAAACCAAGTTGTTACTACAATTTCTTCACCAATTAAGAAGTACCTGCTAAGGATGTGCTCTAATTCGCATGCGCGGACGCTTTTGTGCCCTTGTATCGAAGCTGTTTGTTCTACCCCACAACGTGACACACTGGATGATGTTCGAACGAAAGATTAAAGGAGCATGAATATATTGTTTCAAAAGAAGTCGCCGGACATCTTGGGACACATTGTAGAGATTGCGGATGTTGGCCATTCCTTAAGAAATGCAAGACCGTGAGCAAAGATGGCAGCTAAATGACGTGAGAGATAATCGAAGCCGCTGAGATGGCGCGTGTGGGAAGTATGTGCGTAAGCATGCCATCCGTCTCCCTTAGTGCAAAAGAAATAGATTTCCTCACGCGCTAATCTGAAATTTTGTATCCTCGTTCCTTTTTGTGCGATGTCCAGTGGAGGAAAAATGATCACGTTACAAAGCCGGCTTGGCCTTGGTGGATGGCCCTGTTCGTAAACATTTTTTGTTGTCGCTCTCTCCCTTTGAATATTTTCCTTTATTTATTCCACTGACAAGAGAATAAAACTATTGTTGCATGTAGCGCTATGGGTTGTGTGTTTCTCTTCTGTGTGTCTCGTCAAAATTTTGCACAATCCGACCTCTAAAGTGTTTTTATGATTGCTTGGCTGCGTGTATTGGCCTTTAGGGGCATGTAAACGTTGATGATGGCTCCAACACGACTGCTATTAATTTCCTTTCGACATGCAGGCTGCCCACATTGGCGGTCAATTTCGCCTTGGCTGGTGCTACTTCACCATAGAGCCCGTCAAATCGAGAATGGCTGCCCTAGGGAGCATTTTGGGCTTCACTAAGCTAATTATGTTCATTAATTATTCTCTTATTGGCATTATTTGCCTGAGCCAGATAACCAAAATAAACAATGCAACCACATGAGTGTGCTTTGGCGTGCAGGCTGCTAAGAGGGGCTGTCAATTTAGCGTTGACTACTGCTTTTTCGTGTCAAGCTGAACAGTGGCTGCTCGAATGAGCATTTTGGGCCCCACATAGTTATTCAGGGTCAATAATTGTATTTGCATTCTGATTTTGAAGCATTTGAGCATGTTTCTATGCCAATACTTAAACTGAACACTATCTGTGCAGGACGTTGCTTTTTCAGAATTGAGCTTCCATTATAAAGGAATATGCTACCAAATGAACAACTTATTTATTTGAGATGTCACGAGAGGATGGTTGGCTGCTGCGAACCCACTGGCAAATATTGGTAGCCCTAATAGTGACTGTTCTTTCGTTAATAAGAAGCTGTTACGCTTCGTCGAATGGCTCAATGCCGGATGGCTCGCAGCCGGAATCGCTTTCTTCAGTGTCATCTTCACTCATTTGGATGATGATGGGTCGGATGTGGCCACTCCCAGACGTGTCAAGCCTGAACTTCGCCTCTAGGTCCATCACGTGGTGAATGTTCTTCCTCCAGTCTTCCACCGTTACGTGCTTGATTTTTTTCCTCAAGACGTCTTCTACCGTGGACAGCTTGAAGTCTCTGTTGTCCTCAGCGATGCCATCTTTCAACTTTGCCCACACGAGCTCGATAGGATTAAATTCGCAGATGGGAGCCCGAGTACACTGCAACCGGCCCTTTCAGCTGCATTTTTTACGATGTAGCTTAGAAAGTGTGGCTTTACAGATGCTACCAACTCAAGCAGCTGCTTTGTCACGATCCTTTGACTGTAGGCGATGTTTCTGCTTTTCAGCCACTCCTGTATTTTTCCTTCTTCCAAGCTATCAACGGCAATTTCTCTTCTCGCCGGGTATGGTAAGGTGCGTTGTCCAAAAATGACGCTACCAGCTGGCAACTTCTTCAAAACGTCATTAAACCATCCCTCGAAGTGATTGCCTCCATTTCTTCGTGACAGTCGCCTGTATTTTTTTTTTTGCCTCAGCCTACATTGAAGCAGTCGTCGGTGAAGCCATCTTCGCTGCCGATGTGCGTAACAATCAGGCACTGGCCTTTTACAGAAGGTTGTTTCGGACCCGTCGACAGGTCATTTGCTCGAGCCTACAGGCGTCGGCGCTTCTGCGCCATGGTGTCTGCCTACACGATCGACCGAGAGTGTCATGTCGTCACCCATGTCTCGTCCAGGATATAGATCTTTCGGCCTCCCGCCCAGCAGCGCTTCACGTCACGAAGGTAGCGATTCCGCCATTCAGCGATGTCATCGCGGTCGATAAGCAGCGAATTGCGGCTCCTCTTCTCGTGCTTGAATCTGACCTCGACAAGGAGGCGACGCATAGTACACCACTTCAGTGATGGGAGATCCATACGCCTCGAGAACTCGCTATCTTCTCGACCGTCGGTACCTCGCTGCGGCGAAAGAAATCGTGCACACATGACCTCAACGCGCACAACGTGAAGCTCTCATACTTCGTGCTGCGTCTTCTTTTCTCGGCATTTCGTGGGCGTTTTCGCGACGGCGTCGACAGTTTCCCACCCGAAATATGTGACACTTCGTCCTCCCTCCTCCCCTTGAACAGTGCGCTTTCGCTGACACCGAGCATCTCGGCGACAAACTTGGTCGTGTCCTCCACGCGGCGTTCAGGCTCCCTGTTACTCCAATACTTGTAGCAGTGGAGGATCAAGTTGCGTGAATCGCCATTCAGGATGTGGCCACTCTTGTTCTTCTTGTCGAGGCTCCTTGGTTGTGTGGACATCGAGTGGACACAAGGCTCGTTCGGTAACAAAGGATCGAATTCCGATGTCACCTCGCTGGGCTCCATGGCGAAAAACTCGCGTGGAATGCCTTGTGCTGACTGGCGAGATTGCAAACTTGAAAGAAAAAAAAAACGCGAAAAGAAAAAGAAATGCCTACCACATTCCTGAAAATAAGTTTGTGAACAAACAAAACCAAAAATATAGGTTTTATGCTATTTAAAACAAAGAGTATATATTTAAAACAATGAATGAAGCATTTTTGCACCTTTCCTGCCTCAACTGCAGTCTCGCCCCAGGTTTACAATGGTTGCGATGAATGCATTGTTCGTTATAAGCACTTGTTCAATAGCAACTGATTCATTTCCAGCTCGGAAAATGAGTAGTAAATGTGCCGTGTACATGTAAACCAGCGCAGAAGCCACGCAGAGCTGCTCTTTCTACTTTTGTCACTTACAATGAAGCTAAAGAGCAGACGACAGGCAGCGTTGTGGAAGGCACGGGGTTATTTTCCTCGCGCGATGTGGCATGCGCTATAAGACATGAGAGCTCTACTGAACCAGTCATCAAAATACGAAAGTATTTGTGTATACCGATAATTACGCGCTTCAGAAGCACGATTTTTTGAGCGGGACTACTTTAGTCGCGGAGGCAATCGGCTGTCGCGCTTCGGTCATCGGGACGGGGCCTCCCCATCTTTCTAAATTTGTACCCAACTATAGGCCTTAAGTGCTTTGCTCAAGTTCTTAAGGACTTGTGGACTGTGCGACAGACTTTAAAAGTTTTAGCGCGTAGCATCGCGTTATTGTGTGAACTTTTCTCACTGTATTTTTTTGTTTGTTTCCTCTATCACCATGTATTAGCAGCCCCCGCACACGGTAGCTAGCCGGTACTTCCAGTGGCTAACTTCCTTTTCGTCTTCCTTTTTTTTCCCTCTCTCTACTTGAACGCGTGTTCAGGAAGACTTCGCGTTAGGCCTCTATCTCATATTCCCACCCTAAACCGGTTAACTCCTCCAAGCATGTTTTACTGTGCTTTACTCGCGGACAACTTTCTGTGGCAATGAAGGGAAAGCTGTGGGCGCGTGGCTGCTGCACATGCGTTACTGCGCCAAGTAGTCCGCCCGCGTTTGACAGTGCTTTTGGTTGCTAGGAAGAGAAGCTGAATCGACGCAGCTTCCAGGTGCGAGGGTTTCGCGTTTGCCCATACGTAGGAGGGCAAAGCCGCAATATAAATAAACTCTTACATTCAGTGGAGTGTTTTGTCTTATTTAACTGCTACTAATAAGGTGTTTATGTTTTCTCTTCACCAGCCTAACCTAACGTGAATGAACACGCGGGACTCTTTTAAGAAGCGCTGTCACTTGTGCGCGCTTTGCCCCCATAGCTTTCCCTTCATAGCCACAGAAAGTTGACCGCGTATATATAACCAACACAAACCTTAACAAAAACGCATTTCCACAAGCCAAGACAGCCATTCAATGGTTACATTGAGTTGACATAACTTTTTGCGTAAAGGGTGCAAAGCATGCCATTACACCCATTTCTTAGAAGGCATGCATACATGCGCTAGTCTTTGTTGAACCTTGCTATTTAAGTAAATACTCACAAGGCAGTGCCACCACTAAAACGTAGTAGTTACTGCACGGACCATTATATGTCACTAAACACCACTAGAAAACAAAAGCGAATTTATGTTCCGTTGCTCAGAATAACATCATAACACGGCAACGGTCCCAACTAAAAAGCATTTTGACATTCAAGCACACCCTAATGCACATCAGAACAACCCCAACGTAGAGCACACAAACGCACAGAACGTTTGCTTAATAACACTGCTCGTGCTGCCTACACCCACGTGCATACCTTGTAACAGGCTTATATAGCCATGGTGTTTCGACATGCAATGCAGTACCGGCTGGGGCATGTCTATTTGACGTATAAACAGTAAATGGCCACACAATACTAGCTCAAAGTCACACGCAGCTCAAGGTCACACATAGCCGGTAATGTAAAATTGCACTATGTTAAATATCTTTCGACTGGCGACTTTCAGTTATCAACACGGTGGCGACATGCACAAGGAATAGGTGCTTTGATAGCTTATAACACCCTTAGTCCCAAGCGTGTGTTTTAGGGGAAGACTAAATTCTTGCGGAAACGTACATGTTTTCGTAATAAAAACACCCTAAGGACCAAGTAGTATAAAGTTCGTAAACAGGGATAAGGTGCCTCAGAAAGGCTGGCCAACGTTTTGATTGGAGGACCTATCTTCGTCAAAGGCGGCCTCGTCATCCTCGGCGTGTTAGTTTTAAAGGGTTAGTGCAGTGACGTCACGTGTGGGTGTTGTCGCTGGTGGCTGGTTTTAAAGAGAGAGACTACCAGAGGAAACAAGCGCCTTGGTAGTCTCTCTCTTTAAAACCAGCCGCCAGCGACAACACTCGCACGTGACGTCACCGCACTAACCCTTTAAAACTAACAAGCCGAGGATGACGAGGCCGCCTTTGACGAAGATAGGTCCTCCAATCAAAACGTTGGCCAGCCTTTCTGAGGCACCTTATCCCTGCTTACGAACTTTATACCGCAGTGTGTTATTCCATCTGTCAGCCCCTTTCTTGTTTTTTGGACTCCTAAGGACCAAGTGTTTGCTCATTTCTGCTTGGCATTTTTCGAAATCTCAAGAGTGCAAAGCGGCTTACAGCCCATGCCGTCCAAAACGCCACATGTCATCGACCTTAAGCTTGTAGGAAAAAGTAAACTTTATTCTCTTTGCGTATACATCGTTTACGACATGAGATTTTCTCAGCCTCACCACAAGCGTGCGCTTGCACTCCGGAGATGCCCGGTTCTGCCGGCGCAAGAAATTACCGGCCGATGGGAAAGCTTCTTGAAGCGACAATGTTAGTTAGGTGACATGTGTGTCAAGAAGGGCGATTATCTGTATTATACTGTTGATTTTTCCAGAATAAATTTTAGCAGCTAGTCAGCGCTTGTACTGCTGCGTTTCATTCGTTATTGCTGCTGTATTTCCTGATGCAGGTAAACAAAACTCCCCCGATTTTCCGTTCTCCCATACTGACGTAGCCTCATCTGGATGATGCGCCACCACCGACGCTGCTTCTTTTTAATGCGAAGCTTTCTGCCTTTGGCCCATTTCATGGCACTTTGCAGTCAGTATACGTTCGTGTTCCGCCTCGTTCCAGGTCGCCTAAATTAAAACATTATACGAGTGCCCGACGGACGGATCGAACTACCGACTCACAGCACTGCAACCCGATGGGTTATTCATTATACCACAATATCAGGTATGTTTCTCTTATGCCAATGACAACTGCTTATAGCTCTTTCAGATGACTGCAGGCACATGCATCGTCACATATCATGGTCGAGACATCGCGTGCGCGCGCCCGTTTCCATCGTGCGTTGCGACCGGGAGAGTGCATTCTGCACCGGGATCGGGCTACGTTCCCCAGTCCTTTCCTCGTAACCAATTAACGCTATGAAATGGGCATGTGACATTATATGACTTCTTTCGGGATCGACCCAGTTCGTAACCGAACAAGTCGCAACCATTTCCTCGCCAAAGTAAAAAAAAAACTGTCGTCATGCCGTCCCCCTCACTCTATTGTCGTCGTCGTCGCCGTGTTGCTTCTGTAATCAACCGCAGGTTTGCCTCACCCACACAATTGCTCGCGTTACGCAAACACATTGGTCCATTAGATAAACTTCTTGGAGAACCTGAAATTCAAATTAAATTTGAAATTTTTACGTGCTAGACACCTATCCGATTATCAGGCACGCGCAAGCCCAAACGATGTAGGATAGCCAGCTACCTGCAAAATGCATGCATCAATTTTTCGCAGTGCGTTGGAACTGGATACTTTTTCTGCTTCCTTTTGTTTCACTGATATGTGAACTATCCTTTCCTTTGGATACAAGAATCTGGTTTGATGCAACTGATGCTCCTATCCCCATGAAACTTATATAGCCTGTTATTACCGTTAGTCCTGGTGCCCCCTCTCAAAAAAAAGTTGAAAAGAAATTACACAAGGTTTCTAGGGCTCGTTAACCTTTTCGATGCATACGCCCTGGAAGCGCATTCGTTTGGCAACGAACTACCGCAGCGTGTATTTTTTATGTTAAACAAGGCTCGCATGGGTCACCGGTCATTTTTGTAAGCCTTGGTTTTAATTTAAACTCCCATCGATTCCGTAACTTTTGGAGCTCTGGAAATTCCTGCCATTTGCACTTCATGGTGTCCCTGTGATATGCCTGGAAATCTCATTTTATTTTTGGTCCTTGGTGCTAAGTGCCATAAAATATGCCGCTATAGAGAAATATGGGTAAGTTCGTCCTCTTCAATCATTCCAAAAAAAAAAATTAAATTGTGGGGTTTTACGTGCCAAAACCACTTTCTGATTATGAGGCACGCCGTAGTGGAGGACTCCGGAAATTTCGACCACCTGGGGTTCTTTAACGTGCTCAATCATTCCAGCATGCACCACTTATGTATCCTGGCGTCCGGTTTTGTTGTGGCGAGGCATGCGTTTCCTGATTGCCTCTTTAATTATACTAACGTGGCTGTAGAGTATTCAATAAATGAGCGTTCAATGTACTAAAATAGTACCCTCCTTCCAATTAGTCGTAAATTTTCAGCCTCGACCAGAACCTGTCAAATCAGTATCTTTGTTACTTATTCTATAGTCCTACACGTTCAACGAGACGCGTCCGTGACCAAGAAAAGGCTGAAAAAAAATGTTATTGCACTGAGAGGAAGGAGGTGCAGAATTTCGAAGCTCGAAAGCTAACTCTCTACCTTCGTGTGCGGTGCTCGCTTCTCGCTTCATGCGGGGGCTGCTCCCTGGTGGCAACTTCTTTCTGTGCGCATAAGGTGTCCCCAAACTCCTTGTGTAATTTAAGGACGCTGCGACTCCCACGGCAGCTGTTGGTCTATGACAACTTCGATCCTTTTTTTTTTTGTACTAGCCATCTAAGGTGAGCAAAGTGACACTTTTCAGGAAGTAGTCCCCTACAACAGAGCAGTGCATATCTCGCCGAGAGTGAGATGCTGACGTGCCTCATTAGAGCATGTCGAGCTATATAGGCACTGTTAGTTTTCTTCACACGAAAGCATTCCTTCGTGGAAGCAAGGAGTTTCCCTGCGTCAGTGGAAGAACTTGTATACATTTGGTAACGTAATCTTGCGAGATCGAGACGATAAGGTATACAACGGGTTGACATTGCGCTGTCATCGGCATCTGCCTCCGTGCGACTGTGTTTAAGCGCAAAGGAAGACCATATCTTGCTTCCGCTGCGCATAGCCTGGTTTAAACAAAGCGAGCGCATGACATGTCTTGCTCATATGCGTGGAATTATTTTATCTGTTGATAGAGTCATGCGCGATGTCACTTCTATATTACTTTTTTTAAGGCCAAGGAAGTGGCACCCAATGGTGGCAGGGGCCTACCGCGTTTTATTGCAGCTTTTTCACAACTGCAGGCTTGCATCTACACTCGAATGCACGTGTCTTAGCTCGGGGAAGCCAGTCTTTTTCACTGGCAGTCTGCGCAAAATAACAGGACGCCTTGAAAAGTTTGTGGTTGTTGCAAGGATGCCCTTGTTAAGAAAGAAACATGATAAAAGAAAGTGCTAGTGAAGATGCAATGGTAAGTCGGATTACTAGTGACGACAAAAAAAGCTGATAGAGTCGGTTCTGGCTAATACTATGCAATCCTTTTATTACGTGAAATAACAGTGGACGCTGGCTGCTACGATTACAGGAATCGGTTGGACCACTAACGGAGGACTTCATATTGGTCCTTGGCCTCATGCAAACTGTATGGCATGACCACAATAGATGATATAGACCTTATGCCTGGCATTGGACCCATTGCTGGGATACAACGATGGCTCCATCGCTTCATCGCCATTTCTCACCAAGCCTTTCATTCCCTCATTTCCCTTTTCCAATGTCGAAAACTAGGCAAGAGAAAGATATACGTCACACAGACTATCTTGTCTTGCAGTAAATAGTTTTTCTCCTCCTTTATATTCGCAACTTATATTAGTCTAGATGGTACTCTACCTTAGTCAGTGTTCTCTTTTGCCAGCGCAACGAAGTTCTGCACCAAAATAGAACCCGGATAGTTACACGGCTTACTAGCGGCGAGAATTAGGAGTGGCGCCCTCTCGCGAGTGACGTCACGGCCAGGACGCCGCTTGCTCGGCTAGCACGGCTGCCGCGCGCGCTCGTTCCCTTCGTGTATGCTTGGGGTATGGGTGGCTCGAGCCGTGCTTATTGAACGATATGTCGGCTTCTTTCTGCTGCCATGACTGAACCACAGTTCCTTCTCCTAAAGCACCTGAGTCAATAAAATTGGCGGCCTGGATATCGCAAGCTATACGTATCGTTGAAGGAGTCTACTGGCATTGCAATGGATATATGAGCCGTGTCTGTCCATAATCTTTGCGTAAAAGGAATGTCTGCAAATTCAACACGTGGAGTTGTGTATGATGCCTCGCTAAACACTTAACATTCCCTTAGTATTTAGCTATGAGGTACATTGCAGTTTACGTGGAAGAAAAATCTTGGTAATTGGCGTAAGCATATTATCCGTGTTAGAAAGACACTGCCCAGCGAAGGTGTCGTCACGATTCTTATTACTTTGGTGTGTTGTTCTATTCAAATATGGGCATTCATTAATGCGTAAAAATATAGTTAGGCACGCATTTGTTATGAAAAAGTTTGCTGCTACATTCATCCCCCTCTGAAACAGGCCTCCAAAAAACGAATTGTTTATGGCTGCTAACATGACGGCGCGTCATGTAGAGTATTTACATGGTTAATTCACAAACACCGTAGTAGCAATCACACGAGAGAAAAGTTTGGTTGTTAAGATCGAGAGCCAATCAATTGCAAGTGATGAAATGTTTCATAGTGGCCCTCAGTAGCCTTTATCGACAATATGGCACACCCCTGATCACGTAACGGTAGCAACCGACTGTCGGTATGGCGTGGCACGCTATGTTCGCGAAACCCATCCGTTCACTACAACTTCGAAATGAAACCATTAAGCATTTCTTTTACAGCGCCAACTGGAATCGCTAAAGTATTCTCGAGCTACTACAGGGCAGCTTAGATTACCTAGAAAAAGAAAATTCAAGCACCTTCTGTCTCACCATGTCTCGATCCAGCGTTTAATTATACAAACGCATAACTATTCTTTCGTCGGTACATAAAAGAGAACATTGCCCAACTGCAGGCTAAATAAAGTTTGATCCAATCTAATCGCAAACATTAATCGAGACAGCACCACAAGCCTTGCATATACTTTCACTTGATTAGTGACCCTCCACCGGGGAATCTTGATATCTTCAATATGTCCCATACTACTAATGATTAACGCTTCGACTTATTACTAGCTGCAGCCATGCGGTCCAACAGGCATACTTCACTAAAAAATTTGGGCCGAGCAGCCTGTCTCAGTTCTCAAAAAAGATTCATCATGTATATTGCTCAAGCAATAAGCAGCAGTAAATTTCTCAAGTGAGTTGAACGTGTTGCACGGAAAAGGGAATATGTATTGGTACATTCATATTTGCAGTCTGTAAATAGCTGTAAGCCTTCATTAACTTTACTTCAAATTTCTGTCGCTTAAAATAAACAGGTGAAGAACCGCCTAATGTTGACAAGCAGTTAAAGAAGCAAGTCGTGCTTGTAGAATCTAAACTTCAGTATCAGTTAAGTCTCCGTGTTACTGCCGAGCGTTTCTGCGAAGAGATGCAAAATTTCGATATTATATTATGAACTACTCGTCGTGAGCAAACCTGTTTTAGCGGATTAAAATCTGCGTAACTCTTGTAGAAGTCATATATAGCCAGCGTTTGTGACATACTTGTTGCACCACCGCAGGTATGGTATCATAACTGGATTCTTATATGCTATGTTTTTGCGATTGTCCATCCGCGCATAAAAAACCCGCAATGGGCTGGTCTGCGCTCCTTCGGCTGGCACTGTAGCATTGCCTTTGAGAGCCACATCGTAGTCTAAGAAATTGGCTCTTTGAATAAATGTTCGCAAAGGAAGACGCCGTATAAATATATTTGAGAGGACCACAATAAGTATACAAGCAGAGAGAACGAGGGCGAACAAACGAAAACACTGCAGGAAGTGCCCGGACAATGCTTGAACTATAGCAGACGACAGTCACGAGTCCGTGCCCTGACGTCACGCGAGCGGCGCTCGCAGCGCACCTGTAGTTCGTTCTCGGGGCTAATAGCAAGGACGAAGAGAAATAGAACTAGCGGAGAAAAAAAACGAGAACAAAAATGCGGGATGCAAATAAGAACAACACGCACATGGTGAGCCATGCAACTTGCAACGCACACATCTTGCACAAGTCTCATAATTCAAAAAAGTTCCGTTCAAAAACTTCAACGTCTTTCAATTAGCTAACAGCGACCTCCGAGGGTTTTGCACTCCGACACCGCGTGGTTATTGTTACACTTTTCTGCACAACTAGGATTGCGGTAGATTGTTTAATAATGCGTTGCATTTCCAGCTAGTCCAAGCCGTTTCAGTGATTTCCTTTGGCCCTGTGATACGCAGGCAATCTGCTTTTTATCCCCCCCAAAAGACTTTTTAACATCACACGTTTTCATGCGCGTTTTTTTCTTCTGCCTCCCTACAAATATATATACATGTACAGAGTCGTATACCCAGATGTTGTGAAGCGCACGTTTTGTCTCTTCTGCAGTGACTTTGTGTGTCTAGGAAAGCAAGCTCGCTGATATACAAGTTCCTTTAAAGAATGGTTGAATTTTGACTTTGAACATGAAGTTGATAAAGAAGAGGGGACACCTCATTATAGAGTGCAAATTTTAAAGCCTTAGGCAGGCAAGAAGGTTATAGTATTGCGGCTGCCTCAACGAAGCTTAATCCTTTACAGTGACCCATTAAGGGAATTTGTTGCTGCGGAAGCTCCGGAGTCGTCAGCCCATTTTTGTGCAATTTAGCGCCCATCAAATAACGAAGAAATAATAAAGGAGCCGGAGAAAATGGGGAATAGAACAGGATGCAGTGGTACCCATAAGTAAACGCCGGTAAATGTGGTTCCCCGTGATAACAGTGCCGTAGCAAGCTTCAAGGACAAGGTTTCATCTTGAAAGATTAAACGAAATTTTAAACAAAGAGAATAACCAAGGAATCGCACAAAAGGTTCAAACAACAGTGACGACTTCATCAGAAAACACTGAGGACAGAGCTTCAGGTCAGGTATTCGCTCTGTCAAGCTCACTACTTATCTAGAGTTTCGTCGTCTGCTATAAGCCGCTGGTGATTTTTTCAATTTTTTCAGTAGAGCGAAGGGAAGAAAAAAATTAATGGCACAGCTAAGAAACTTCAGGATATTTCCCTGACCTATGAGCCTGCGCAGTAAAACATTAAGTGCGCAACTTCCAGTAATGACGTAGGATAAAAGAGATCTTTTATTTACTCAGTGGTATTCACCGCTCGCGCAGGGCTTGGTAATGTTGCTGCTGATTTTGGCCTCACCCACACTCTATGCACACAAAAGGAAAACATGGGGTCATTTACTGGCCAAAACAATGCTGCGAATGGTACCGTATTCTGGGAAGGTAATCTCCGTGCTATCATTACCTTCAAGCGCAAGTAATAACTGTTCTATGGAACAACAGCCAGAAGTTTGTTTATCCGGAAAGCGTAGCCGAGCGGAAGATTGAAGGGGCTCGGAGTCGGAAGGGCTGACATATTTCACTTTTCTGCACTCTAAAAACTAGGAAGGGTATCGCAGGAGTGAAACGGCCGGTTCACTCTTCAAAGCGTCGTTTTACTCTCGCAAAATGTCGAGGAGAGTGAAATGCATTGTTCACTCTCTCACCAAGGAGAGAGTAAAATGTGCTTTTCACTCTCCCCTTCAGAGAGAGAGTAGAATGCCCGTTCTACTCTTGCGGCAATAGAGAACAATATATTTCGCTAGAATAGCAGCTTGGGCTTGGTTTTCCATCCTGCTAGTAACAGCGCAAAATGTAGACAAGGGACGAGACAAGAAAACACCACAAGCACTGGAAATGTATTTCGCTTGAATAGCAGCTTGGGCTTGTTGGTTTTCCATCCTGCTAGTAACAGCGCAAAATGTAGACAAGGGACGAGACAAGAAGACACCACAAGTGCTTGTGGTGTCTTCTTGTCTCGTCCCTTGTCTACATTTTGCGCTGTTACTAGCAGAATAGAGAACAAAACGTAGCGTAATCTTCTGCTTCAACTGTAGGTGGCTGGCCCCGAACATGGCAATGTTTCATTCATGCACGCTGAGCAAAGAACACATCGTTTTGCTTCTAAGAGAACAGGCCGCCGCAGTTCAAACGGAACGCGTAGCGAGCGCTCTACTTTTTCAATTGGATTTTCTCCACCGCGCGCGCGCGCGCGCGCTCAAGATCGCGGAACAACACAGCACCGGAGAAAGGTGATCCGCAGCATAGGAGCTGCGATTGCCAGCCAACGGAGATCGTGTGGCAGCCATCTCGCGTCGCTACGAAAACACGACAGTCGTTCGTCATGCCCTGGATATAACAGCAAATCATCCACGGTAAGTGAATTCTAACTTAGGTGCACATTCTCCGTATATGTCATGCTATCGCCAGGAAGTCGTCGCTGCGCTTAGCCGACGCGATTGACAAAGGACTAGGCATACGCGCTGTGTCTCTCGATGTCAATCGAAAAAGCCAGTCGTCGCGATAACTGCATGTGATTTTATCACTTTGCCGTTGTCCGTAAGAGCTTTAAAGATCGCAAACGCTGCCAGAACTATGGTATGTTCAATAAGACACCAGGGGAGAGGACGCTTAAAATGGTTCGTTCACCAGTCCGTGATTCCGAGCCCATGCGGCGCGTGATTAGCGTGCGTTTTGTGTGTTTGAATTTATTCAGTTTGGCAGTCTACTGTGTACGGAACGCTGTTGAACTAAGGAATCACATAACAGAAGGCGTCGTTTTGCTGGCAGCATGCTTTTTTATAAGTAAACCGCGCGCTTGACGGTGTCTCGCGCAGGGGGAATCTGCGACCACTGAAGTTACGTGCAGCACCAGTGCTAGTTAGAAACTTTGCCGCAGGCATTCAGCTGCATGCTGCAAGAGGTCAGTTGGGCGCGTTATCTTGAACTTACTGAAAACGCAATGAGGAATCCATTTTTATGCTGAAAAAAGTATAAACCCCATGTAAGCGATCTTGCGCGCGGCAGCTACAAGCGACGCGATGGAGATGGCTGTCGCATTCGCTTGTCGCCTACAAGTCGTACTCCGTGCGAGCGACGATATTGAGCGACGCCTCCCCGGTGTTGCCGGCATGAGGGCTGCAATCATGCGTGACGCGTGCTTTAGTAATTTACGTTGATGTATTTTACGATCAAAAGTAGCATAAAATATTTCCGGAGGTATTGCCGTAGGTTCTCATCCTTGCACGTATAAAAATTGAATCATTTGCTCGTTCCGCGCGACAATCGGTAGTATTTGAGCGATGTACTACATCCAGTTCCGGCTTCGCGCTATTGGCTATTCGCTCATAGCACTTTCGGGCGACGAGCGATGATTTATAGATTTCCAGAACCGAGCCATCTGTTCAAGCGACGGCCCGTTTTGTCGCTCGAAGCCGTCGCTCGTCGCCGTCGCGCACTAAATCGCTCTCACAGTGTTTATCCCTAAGACTGAACTGTTTTTCCTCATGTATTGAAATGGTGTGATTATAGGTGGGTCTGGTTTTGTCTCCTGTTGCGGTTTTCGTGCACGGTGAGAAACTGAAAGGATGCTTATGTCTACGAACTCGGTGAATTGTCGAGCAGCTAGTTATGCATCGGCATCGAATATAACGGCTGCTGTGTGGAATTACAATTGCAAGGGCGCTTTGCATACGCTTATTGTTTTGGACATGCCTGTGCATTTGCTAATATGAGTTGGCGTGTCAGAGTTATGTCATTTGAATAGCTAAATCAGCCTTCCACTGGGGGTTACAAGCGTAATGTGTGCATTTTGCTATTGCATGGCAGATCAAAATGTGTTTATCGCTTGAAAATTTTAGTATAGATATAAAATATCGAAATAAAATGTTGCTTTAATTCCATGTTACCAGTCTGTCGTACACAGAACAATAGGTTGGTGTAATAAACTATAACTGCGGTTTAACTGCAACTTTTACATGCCTTCAAGAATCTAAAATGCTAAATTTCAAACTGCAGCAGTAGTCGGCTCTGTCAAAAATGAACTCCATTGCGCACCTCGTACATGAAAATAAGTTCACGCCTTTTAGTAAGCTTAGATGCAGGCCGCAGTGAACTTTCTTCTTAGTATTGAAATGTGGGTAAGCTTGCAATTACAAGCCTTTTTGCTCTTTTTTATAGGCACATCCATATATCCATTGAACTGAAAAACAATATTTTCATCCCTACTTAGCATCATGTTTGCAGCTATAATCCTCAAATTATGGCTTCAGCAGTGGCACAACCAGGGATGGTGCGGGGGGCACACTGGGCACGTGCTTAGGATGTGTCACAAGTAGTGTTTGTGATACGCCAGACTCATGACAGACCTATGAAGTCTGAAAATGACCAATATTCTATTCATTAGCAGGAGTATTCTAACATTCGTGCTGAACGAGGATGAACTGTCCGTTATTTCTTTTTTGTGTGAATCTAAAATTGAAGTTAATTTAGCAGTTGACTGTTGCAGTCATTTGGTTGTTTTGCATGCATTTCACTAAGAAGACTAAGAGCTAAGACTTTTTTTTATTGCCATGGCCTTGACTGTCTTGATGTTGTTTTGCACCATGCCCTTGTGTTGACTTTTCCATACGATATTTTTCAGGCACCCGCTTTATAGTACACAAGAAGGCAGCTGCAAGGACACGAGGATGTGAACGATCCAGTGCAGCGTGACTTCACGTAGTGCAGAGGAGCCAATGCCAAAAAATCTAAATACATTGGCATGCAATTTGGACAAGAAAACTAGTATGTGGGTATATTGGGTGTACCATTTGACCAAATGTAAACAAAATCCAGATACAGTATGTTACACCAAGATGAAAATTCTCACGTGCTCCAGGCAGTTATCTTAACATGGTATACTTATGTAATGTCTCCGATTGGAAAGTCAAATCAAATATGCTCTCTGGAGACAAACACATAGCAGCAAGTGTCATTGAAAAGTTATAGATGTGTTTTAAAAAAGCTGATTAGTTCTGAGAAGTGACTGCTTTTTGTCTTGCCTCTCAACAGATAGATCCATGTGATAAAAAATAGTTGTACAATGAAATTGCATATTTGCTTAGTGACATGATACATACTTGCAATGAGCACGGTGCCTGTGTTTACTATAAAAAGCAACAGCCCATGCTTGGTTAGGTTAGGCCCACTGCAACATACAGGCATGGGTGATTGGCGCTTTTTTTTATTTCTGTGTCGTGAGGTTTATTGACATGCGTATAGGTGCAATGGCACGCAGTATGGCTAGTACAGAAGGGGGGGGGGGGGGGCGGGGAGGGGCAGATATATGTAGCTCACTGTACACGACACAGGGCAAAGGAAATCCGTGTTCAGCAACTATGTTAAATGCCATGTGCGCAAATTTTACAACGCTACTCATTCGAAGGGTGCACAGGTGCATATTGAAGAAAAGTTTTCCAGGGTACATAATTTACTGCGTAATTTACACTAATTTTGCTTTAACCACAACCATAATAATTTGAATACACTGCACGGAAAAACCTAGAGTGAATTAAATTGTGTGTCAGCTTCGTGTGTATACATATAGTCTTTCCTATGCGTTAGGTTTTTCGCGTAATGCATTACTAGTTGACAGCCTATCTTATCATGTGTACTCTGTTTACATTACAGTTGTTTATTAGTTTACTCATAGTTTTGCAACTTATGAAATGCCGGTGTATATATATTTTCAACATTTGACATAACCCTGTATGTTTTGTAGGGACAACCCAGGACGTGCATTTCTCAGCACCCCGTCAACTGCCAGAAGTGACTCGAACACAGGCCACCAGTAAGTGGACATCAGTTGCAATTTCACATTATGCAGTTGGCTGCTGCCTTGTACTGAGGCTTTTTTTTTAATGAGATGGTGGTGTCGTTCTAATGTACATTTTGACCCCAAAGGTGCGATCATGTCTCACAGAGGCATATATGGTTGCTATTCTCTGCGAGGGACGTGTTCTCATGTTCGTGAAATATTTGTGTTTGGCAGTATTGTCGCCCAATGAGTCAGATATAAACACTGTAACTCGCCACTGCCGGCAAGTAGTTGCGAGAAACACAATATATTATGACGCTGTAAAGTTATTTCATTATATTCGAAGGAAAATTTTGCAGCAGGAAGAAAGGTTGCTATTCCAGGTAAACATGTCTTTTTCTCACAAATTATTTAACCAAACTGTGGATGCGTGCAATTCGTGACTTGTGAATAGATTTTAATTCATCCTTTAGTAATGCTTCTAAAAGAGACTAGAAATAGCATGTGACTACCTCTCCAATGAGCAGATCATACACTTACAGTCATAAGTGGTAGTTCCATGCAGTCTCGCACTCTATATAACCTTTCCTTTCAGCAGCATTGGAACTGGCGGCTGCGTTTTCAGAAGGAGTGCACTTGGCACTGTATATGTATCTGTGAATTCGGTTTTCTTTGTATGTGTCGGCTCACTGATACAAACAGTGCAAAAATCAGTTGTACCATGAGGCTGACGACGCCTTCTGCTGCTAGAAATGCGGCACTTGATATTTTATAGTACTGCATGACATTTAAATCAAAGCTAGCACATCAAATGATTAAGAAAACTAACCGCTGTTATAGCTGTTTTCCTCAAAGAAAGCTTGTCGTTTATGGGCTGTGTTAATCTGAGCTCTCCACCGATGTTTCAGTAGTATTATCCCTTAGTGAGTGAGAGATTAGGGGCAATTAATCGTGTTAGTCTTTAAATGGTGTCCTAATTATGTGTATTTGTTCCAACAAGGTTGTCTAGATTACTTTATTGTGTAGTGTAAAGCTTATGAAACCGTCAGCAACTAGTGAGTTGGTAACATGCATATGCATTTGTCACTATACAGGTGGCACTCGGCTGGACCACTGCAGGGCTGCGGAAATTGCCAGCACCAGCGGCTTTGCAACAGCTGTTTCACAGCATGTCGGTATGTGCTGATATAGTTATGTTGGGATGGGTTAGTAATATGGACCACTGCTACTCTGTATTGTGACAGATCCATGTGATTAGTGATGTAATGGGCTCAGTGAAAACCTGTGAATGTTTTACTATGGTACATAAAAAGGCTCTCCTTTTCGTCACTGGAGCAGGGGAGAAGAGCATGCAGGCACTCCTGAATGTACATATATTTCAAAACATGAGAGACGTATATATATATATATATATATATATATATATATATATATATATATATATATATATATATATATATATATATATATATATATATATATATATATATATATATATATATATATATATATATATATATATATACACACACACACACACACAAACACATACAATTATACTAAAGGCAGAGACATTCCATCTTTCATTTTGAATTGACTTGTACAGCACAAAAATACAAAACAGACCACAGAGACGCCCGCATGTTAACAGGTTCGATACACACAATAATTCAACAGATTTGATACTTCAGGTGTGCTATTTTACGCAAGGGGGAAGGGAAAGGGGAGAAAACCAGAAAAAAGAGTGGAGTGAAAAAGAAAGGAATCGTGCCAAAAAGCATGAGAAACATCGTCCAGCCAGAATCGCCAGCAGGACATTTAAAAAGCACTCTGATAAAATTACATACAGGGCAACCTTACGTATTGTTTGTTTCAATCAACTCAGATCACATGCAGCCATTTTTGCAATCAAGTTGTTTCCTTATGTCATGAGGGAATGATGTGGGCCCAAAAAACTGTTTAGAGCTGAAGGATTATGTTCCATGCTAGCCTCATTACCTGCTTTTTATCATATTGTTATCAGCTGCTTATGTTAGGGACAAAAAGTAAGAGTACGAGCTTTTTCCTGATTCGCCATTCCACACATGTCTTTGTGACTAATGTACATGCAGATGATCCATAGATGAAAAATATTCAGTACAGTAGAATCTCATTACAAGATACACTTGGTTGTAATCTGAAAATGGTTTGGTTGGTTTTCCAATGCTTGCCACTTTAACAACACTGTGCACAAGAGAGCTTCGTTACCAACGACTTTTTAAGTATTCACTACTTCGAAGGGACACAACCCAGACACATTCACTTCATGCACCTTGTGTGCTGTGAAGGGCGTAAAGATCACGCAATTCTCACACAAGTCAATTGCGCATGTCTCTTAAGCATGAACTAGAAAAGGAGGGCAACGAGGACAGTGCAGGGCAGAAAGTGTCGACAGTTGAAGCTGACGAGCGTCTAAGAGCACCTCAAAGGCACTGCGAGCAACAAGGCTTGCAAAGTGAAGTGTTTAACTTCCAGAAGTTAGGAAGGAAGCTAACACAATCTTCAGTCACTAAAAAGCTGTGAATGGTTTTCTTTATAGGGCCCCTAAACCACCCAGGTTGAAATTTAGTTGCGGTGTTGCAGTTGTACATGTTAAGGCAACGAACACGTAGCCACGAGAATTTTTCGAAACGTTGCAGTAATAGTGGAGCTACGTGTTTGATTATCGAAAAGTAGTCCCCGCTCATTTTGCTCTTTCATCTGGTACACGCCATCTGGACAGTATCGTCTTTTCCTCGCCTAGTACACCTCCAAATGTTACGGGACAGGCCATCACCAACGAGCTCTGTTGCTGCCACGCAGGCCCGTTGTCCTGCGAGGGGTGGCACTAATTACCTCGCCAATACAATGGATCTGTATGGTGACTCTAGTTGAAGAGCCTCATAGGAAGACCCTCCTGTTGGCGTTTCTGTTCTTTGCCCCCATTGGCTGCCCACAATGGCATCGCGAGCAACGCGACGAGGAAGAAGGAGTGTGTATTTGCTTGCAGGCCTTGCCGGCAGTCGTACACTTTCGTTGGACCACTCGACAGCACCGGAAACTGGTGACATCATCAGAGACAGCCTGATGATGTCAGGACAAACTGGGGGGTGCAGGATAGGTCCAGAGATGCGCACGGGGTCGTTTTCTTCATTTTGTGGTGCTCCCACAGGTGCTACACACTGTGGCGTTTGGCATCGTCAATTGTGACGGCATTCTGATTTTGATGCATGTGTTTACTTGAAATGTTCAAAAAATGTCGAGAAGTGGTTTAGGGGCCCTTTAAGCCACCCTGAGCAATTATTCCTTCAGATTTATCTAAACATACTTTAGTGATGATGCATAATAAAGTGATCTAGTCTGGCTCCTCAGTGTTTTAAAATTTTTGGTTTCAAGAGACATGTTTCCCGTGCCTCTTAAGTATCTCTTCTAATGAGGCTTAACTGTAATGTACACACACAATTGTGTAACTCCTCCTGCAAGTATTATTCAATAAGCCTGGTCACTGATGTGCAAATCTTGTGGTTAAGTTTTGATGTCCATACTGTTTAGAGCTATGTTTATTAATTCAGGCTGTTCTTATTGATTCTTCGATGCAGGAGACAATGCCTACGAAATTATTGGCCCTGATGACGAGAGCCCTCAAGGGGCAAACGACATCTCTGTTGCAGAAGAGAGCCCGATACCACCTGAAGTTACCATGACAGGTGGCATGGCAGCAATAGATACAGAGACGGCCATGTCTACTGCAGCTGCAACAGTGTACAAGGCAAGCAGCAATGTGTCAGCATCAGCAGCAGTGTCAGAAGGAACCGCACCAGGCCTGGTAGAGCAACATGTGTGTTATCAATGTGACTTTTTTGTAGTGCATACAACTCATTTGCTCAACATACAAAAGCTTTTCACCACGACTGTGAGCCAGTGTTCTTGTGCAGCAAGTGCAAGACTAAGTGTTATAACACAGTACAAGCATCACTTTAAGATATGCAAACATATTACAGTTGCCTCCCCAGCCAGCCCACATAGCGACAACAATGTGGAACACATGGTGGGACACACCTCTTCCCCATTAGAAGATAGTAGAGACTGTCAGTGTTGTTGCTAGATTAACTGGTCTTTGTAGGCAACTAGAAGGACAACACAGGTGTCATAAGATTGTTGTTTATGTTGTTGTTGAAGAGGTAAAATAGAAGTTTGATGCAGCTGAAGTGCCAACTGATATTGAGCAAATCAAAAACAACCACCTGAGAAAGCAACACTATCGGAATTTGGGTATCTATGTGCCGCCAACTCTGGTAAGGATGGCATAGGACAGAAGTGTGATGAAAATCAAACAGACACAGCTGTTCCAGCACTGGTCACAGTGAGCAGTGACTTGTAGGGCAAGAGAGTCAACTGAAACGAACATTATGGCATGGTGTCATGCTCCCATGTGACCACTTTCCATGTTATTTTGCATGATACAGCTCAACCTTGAGAAACGAGACTGCAACTTGTCTGTAAATAGCTTTCACAAAAAATTATTCATAACACTATTAACACAGCAGTATCTTCTTTTTTTGTGGGTTCGAGGTTCCCGGGTGTCCATTATTGCAACAATTCTGGAAAAAAAGAACATGTGTCGTACTTACACCTTTTTAACAAGTACGAGGGGGACAGAACTTTTGTAGTCATGCATCTTCATCATACTATCAAGTTTTTAAATGACTTTTATAATTATTATTACCAGTTATACCTGAGTGCATTGTATGCATTTAGCAGGTGTAAAATCAGGTCAGTTGGATCAGATGCCTTATCTGCAAGGGAGCCCTATATTCAAGAAATGTGAATTAAAATAGGTACGTTAGAGACGCAGTCTTTCAGCACTTTATTGCGTGTGGTTTAAGCGTTGCTCAATACTTTTGTGGATGGCAGTTTCAACCGGCACAGCACTGCGATTTGTCACGGTCACGTGTCTTCAAAGCGGTGTTTACCATTTGTGTTGATCTGTTTGTGTGTTCGTAGAGCAAGTTTTTAATTTATTTTTTTCCGCATTCTTGTGCTTGCACTAAGCTTGTATAAGGCAGTTACAAAATGGGCGTCACTATAACGAACTGTTCTGTTGAGCTTACACTTGCAAATAATAGTGTTCAGATAGCCGCACTTCTATGTAGGTGCACAGATAGCTTTGTGTATGTTCTCATGTTTGTATAAAGCTTATATAAGCTAGTTACAAAATGTATGTCACTAAGCATTGTGATATTCTTTAAAGACCTGCTTGGTTGGTTTTACACTTGCGAATTAGTATTGAGGCGGTGGTATTTCCATGTAGGCCCACTGCTAGCTTTCTGTGTGCTCACGTGTTTGTATTGAGCTTTTACAAGGGAGTTACAGCATGTACGTCACTAAGCGCTGTGATATTTTTAAAGAACTGCTTTGTTGGTTTTACACCTGTTAGTAATAGTACTCGGGTGGCACTAGTCATGTGTAGGTACACAGGGACCATTTGTATATATTATGCTCATGTCAAGCAGTTACAAAGTGTATGTCACTAACCACTGTGATATTTTTTGAAGAATTGCTGTGATGGTTTTACACATGTGAATAATAGTGGTCAGGACACAGTACTTGCGATGTATAGTTGAATTTATACAGTGCCAAGACATGGGCTGTATACGTACCAAAAGAAATGTATGTCATTATATTGTTGTGATCATTACTGTTTGGATTTTATTAAACTCTAATAACGTTTTTTCTTGTATCTATTGAGGTATGGCAATTTGTCAGGCAACCAAACTGAGGACCTGAACTTGTGCATAAAAATAAACAGCTAATTTAAGAGTATACTGCTTATATTCTGCGAAACCAGTTTAACAAATCTTGTACTACAATGCTGGAAAAATGACAGAGCTGACAGGGATGTACAGAAAGAGTTCTGCACTGGCTGAAGGACTGCCCCACACTGGAGTTGGTAATGTTGCGTTTATTGGAGTAGAACAGTAAGTGCACCTCTATTAAAAATGGGACAGTCAATGCAGAAACATAAGGCAGACGAGCAGATGTGGCACATTTTTTTCAGGGCCCTCCATGCCTACTACTGCATTTCTAGTCTTCCTGTGCTCTTCGTATAAGCCCCTGTTCAGCCAAGGTTTTTACTCCATGACAGTTGTTCTACTGGGTTCGTAGCAATATTGAAGAAAAAAATGCAATGGTTTTCAAGAACTGTCGACGCCCCGACACAGTAACTTCAAGGACCTCGTGCGATTTTTTTAGTAGTTTGGACAGGCAATAACTTGTTCAACAAAATCGTTAACTTTAATGCAAACAAAAGAATACAAAACAAATCGCATTTCACTGATTTCAAACATTTGAAAGAGTGCTAATTTGCCTTTCACCGCCCATCACTAAACGCACACAAGGAAGCATTTCAAGAAATTGCTCAAAGTTTTTCTGCAATAGCAGAAAAACTACTTGGACCTGCAACATTTGCAGTTTTTGAATACTGTTTGGTTTGACAGTGTATGGGATGTCATCTGTTGCCTCAGCTTTTCGCCTCCAAATAAGCAATAGTCATTTATAAATTCCTTTTATTGTGTCTGTAGCTCTCGATTTACTCATCACGGCTTTTGTTTGAATGCCTCAACTGTGGAGCTTCCTGCTTCTGCTCCTCCAAGTACATTTGTCGCCGGTTCCATGTGCCTAAAACTGGTATCTGCAGCTCCTTTGTAATTTCAACTTTAAGGATGTCGCTTTCCTTCTATTACCTCCACAGACAATTCTCTGTGACATGCGAAGAGTGTCACAGAAAGGGAAAAAAAAACGCTTGGCAATGTCTGCTAAGTCTAGCCAAGTGTACAAATTTAAGGACTTTCCAGTACTTCTAAAAATTCCAGGGTTTTCAATGCCTTGAATATGGCATTTTAGAAATAAGGGGTTTTCAAGGATCGCTACAAACCCTGGATTCTAGCACCTAAATAATTTTACAAGCTTATTTTGGCATGGAGTTCGGAAATTCATGCTTTTTAGCTAACGCTGCACTATCTCTGTACATTGAAGCCACGAGAGCACAACCATTTTGGAGTAAAGAAAAATACTGAAAGCTTTTAATACCACTCTTTTTCTGTGGAGCTTCGTATTGCCTAGTTAAGTTTACGAATGTGCCTGGTTTTGGTGGGCGTTTCTTCGACATTTTCTTTGAGAAGTAGATGACTAAGCCCCGTATTCAGAAATGTATCTTAATACAAAGCTCATGCTTGACTTCATATAAACGACGCCTGGTGCGAACGTCCCCTAGACGCTCACTGCCTTTCTTTTGGTGCATTCACGACTTCCGTCATTTAGATCAAGTCAAGCATGGGCTTCAAGTTATGATGCATTTCTGAATATGGGGGTAAGCGTGCGCAATTCCGGGCAACGCATTGTGCCATTGACACTGAGAGGAAACGGGGAAAACAAAGTTAACGCCCTATGCTCCTAAACTTTCGCGTACCTGTGGTATGCGTGTATCGTGGAAGAAGAATCAGCGCAAACACCAGGACGAAAAAAATCATCAACCAAACCAGCGCTTCGTGGTGTGGTCCATGTTTTTGCGTCGTGCTTGTGTTGCGCTCTTTCTTTTAAAATGCTCAACCAACTAGCCGGCAAGTCCATCCTGTGCATATATATTGAACACACGTATGAATGTAGATGGTCTTCGAAGCTTTTAGAACGAGCACTGCCACAGGATACGAGCAGTGCACGCGTAACAAGTGGTCAGATTAGTCATTTAAACATGCGTGCCAATGCATGTGACGCGGCTATCGGCATAAGCAGTCTCCAAATGCTGGAATGCATGCTCTTCAAAACGCTAATGATCCGCTGCTAATGCAGGACAACAGCTCACAACGGACTGAACCAAACTCTAAACTAATGCACTTGAAAAGAACGCCTACACGGCAGCGTGAGGCACGTCGAAATGCCTGGTACTGGCGTCGCAGTTGACCACATACGAATGGAACTGGCGGAAAAAATAAACAGAAATGCTCACCAGTATACGCGCGACTTAAATTCACATACGTGGATGGTTGGCACGATATTTTGTAACCGCGTATTTTCGGAGAACATATAATGCATGGACTGGAAAAGCACTCGATCGTGCGCTGAACGGCACATTTGTTATTTTTCTGGGGTGACAACAAGCCGTTAATAGTTCTCACGTCGTCGTCTACGTTGTATTCCTTCGTTAGTCGTAGCAAGGAATGGAAATGATGCAAACGCAAACGTATTTCAGTACACAACAGCACAGCACACTGCAGAGAAACTCAACCCACCACAGCAGATTCCTCAAATACATTTGTTATATATATAACCTCTAAAAGAACACGCTTGAGTGTGGTGGTTCTGTGGTGTAATGGTTAGGATGTGTGCTTTGAAATGTATACATGCGAGTGTACGCGGGTTCGAATCCACGTGATGTATAGAGCAATGTGGTTCTTCATAAGTATGTGATGCCCTTGACTATCATGTTCTAATTAGATTATGTGACTACTGAGTGTGAAATTTGCGGGGATATTTGCGGATTAAATCTCCGTTAGCTTTTTTTTCTCCGCAGTGGTGTTCGGGACGCATACGCATAGGCCGATTCCGAGCAGTCACGCCTCATGGTAGGCAGCAAATAGCCAGGAAAAATGACTTTAAAATCCTGCATAACTTTGCTCATGCCTATTCTGAAGGCCGCTTGGAATTGGGCCACTGACCCTGAGGAGCCGCCTTGGGAAGGTATATCAGCGGTCCTAATTTGGTCTGATTTCCTGCCTGCATGCGTGGCCAGGACTTCGCTACGAGGGTATTGGGAAGAGTACTAGCACTCTGTTTGGGGGAGTAGAAGTACTCGGTCTGGTGAAGTGCCATTACCCCTGCGGTGAGAGTATTAGCACTCTGCGGAAGAGTACTAGCACTCCCTGTGGGAAGAGTATTATCACTCTGTGGAAGAGTACTAGCAATCCCTTGCGGCGGAGTAACAAAACTCTGTCAACAGGAGTTGACCTACTCTCTCTCAAAGAGGGTCGATCTACTCTCGAAAAGAGAGTGAAATATGGGACAAGCCGCTACTCCCTCAAAGGGAGTGCCCGGCACTCTCTTAGTTTTTAGAGTGTGCCGCAACTTTAACTGCCACAGCTTGGCTGCGACATATCCCAACTAGCGAGCGCATGCATTTTTTTTTCAGATTACAGTGCTTTGATCTTCATGTGTACTGCTAAATTCATGGGCTCAAGCACAAAACGTTGCCGAGAGTAAAGAATTGATGCACTCCTTTGTGGCAAAGAGAGTTAGATTTGTCAAAGTGACTGCCTGTAGCATACGTACAAAGGGCGATATCAAACTAGAGACAATATAAATAGCGATAACTTCAAAGCGGAAACTCACTAGATATCTTTTGTGAGTTATTCAGTATATGATTTGTTAGTCACTTCAAAGGAGTTATTTTACGAAATTTTACAGCGACAAGAGAGAGAGAAACAACTTTACTGGTCCATTATGAAATGAAACGCGTTAAGCGTCTGATGGGGTGGCTCCCTCTTCGCGGGCTCCATATGCTTCCAGGGCCGCCTGGCCCCTGTGGATCAGTCGGAGCTGATCTTCCAGGGCGGGCTTGGACAGCATGATCTCCCATCGCTCGTAAAGGGTGGGGATAGCAGGGGGGTTAGTTATGGGTATAGTTGGCGGGTGGTCTGTGGAAAAATTGCACTGTCCTATGACGTGCCGAAGGGTGCCTAATGCATTGCAGTGAGGACATGTGTTCTTGTATCTCTCTGGGTATATTTTGTTCTGGAGGCAGGGGTGGGGAAAGGATCCTGCTTGGATTTGCCTGTATATTGTTTGTTCGGCTCTGGTCAAGGAGTCAGCGACAACGTATTTGCAATCTGTTTCGTAAACAGCTGGTGCGGGCAAGGAGTACCCGTTTGACAACGGTCTACACTAGGATAGCTTAATTGGAACGAATAAACAAGAAATATTTTAAAAAATTTAAATTATGGGGTTTTACGTGCCAAAACCACTTTCTGATTATGAGGCACGCCGTAGTGGAGGGCTCCGGAAATTTCGACCACCTGGCGTTTTTTAACTTGCACGTAAATCTCAGTACACGGGTGTCTTTCGCATTTCGCCCCCATCGAAATGCGGCCGCTGTGGCCGGGATTCGATCCCGCGACCTCGTGCTCAGCAGCCTGACACCATAGCCACTGAGCAACCGCGGCGGGTGAACAAGAAATATGTATATACCATTTAATCCTATTTTGTTTTACATCGAGTGCTAAGAGTCCATTCTTCTCGTTCGTTTTGTATAACAAGTTTAGCGAGGAAAATTACAAAGAAAATTGCAATTGAGCTGACTGTATGCCAAGAATGACGTCTCGTGAACACTGTTAGAGGATAACGAAGGTGCCAGGGTAGGTCCAGTCATGAACTGTACTTCTTTCAGTCCAGATTCCAGTCAGCATTATTAGGTGTCTTCCAGCGGCCCGAAATAGGCACCCACCCACACATTCCTAACGTTATTCAACTTGGCGGCGAAGGGTCCACTCATGACGGAGCAGTCGGCTCCTGTGTCTACTAATGCGGTGACTGCGTGGCCATTGAGCAACACGTCGAGGTCGGTGGCTCTTTGTTTTGCATTGCAGTTAGGTCTTGGCATCGGATCACAGCCGCGTCGCTTTGACGTGTGGCCGGTACGTCGCGTCGTCAGGTCCTTGGCCGCTGCATTTCTTGCTTCCAGGCTTCGTAGGGATAGCGGCGTGTCGTTGTTATGTCGTCGAGATGGTCTCTTTGGCGTCTTCGTCGGCAGCGGAGGATCTTTGTCATTTTGACGAGCAGCAACCGCACCTCCATCGGTTGCGGCGGTTAGTTTTCCGGATATGGGCTGACGGACCGGCCCCGGGCTGGGCCAGTGTATGGTCGGCGCTGCGGCGATAGGTAGCGGCCCGGTGACGTCGAGCGGATTGGTCGTCGAGTGCTCCGCTGTGTGGCGGCCAGGTAGTCGGTAATATCGCGCGGGCGCTCACCTTGCTGTGGACGCGGAGCGTTGACAGTGAACCCTCGTAGTCCTATTTCGCGGTATGAGCATTGGCGGTAGACATGTCCGGCTTCCCCGCAGTGATAGCAGATCGGCCGGTGGTCGGGGGCGCGCCAAATGTCCTTCTTCCTCGGGTAGCTGCACTAGGCGACGGGCGGACGTGCTGGCGGCGGCAGCGGTGAACGACGTAATTGTGGGGTTACGGGGCCCTGGTGCGGTCGCGGAAGGGGACCTTGACGGCGGGCGGCGGTGGCGTAGGTCATCGCTTCCTGCTGGGGTTGCTCTGATGCCGGAACTTCTGGTATTCATAGTGACCACTGAAGTTCTTCTTTTACTATGTCGGTGATTGAGGCCACCTGGGGCTGAGACCTGGGGCAGAACTTCTGCGGCTCTTCCGGTACGACCGCTCTTATCGTCTCGCTCAGGACATCGGCGCCTAGTGCTTCAGCTTCCACGCAGTTTGTTGTTAGCGCCTGGTGCGCATTTCAAGCGTCTCATCCATCGCCTCCGAAACAGATTCATCAACAGTATTGGGCGGGTTGCGTATCAATCCGGCGAATAGTTGTTCCTTGACATCCCGCATCAAGAACCGAACTTCCTTTTCTTCAGACATGCCGGGGTCGGCGTGGCGGAAAAGGAGAGTCATTTCCTTTGCAAAAATTGCGATGTTCTCGGTTGGCAGCTTCATGCGGACTCGCAGTAGAGCTTGGGCTCGCTCTTTGCGCAGGACGCTCGTGAACGTCTGCAGGAAGCCGTTGCGGAACAGGTCCCATATAGTCAGGGTCGATTCCCGGTTTTCAAGCCACGCCCTGGCGGCGTCTTCTAAGGCAAAATACACATGCTGCAGCTTGTTGTCAAAGTTCCAGTTGTTGAAAGCAGCGACGCTTTCGTGTGTTTACAGCCGATTTTCCGGGTCCTGAAACGATGTCCTCAAACATTAGCGTATAGATCCACAAATATAGAACTTACTCTTTCTGCAAAAGTGTTAGGGGTACACTTCACGAGTACCATGCAATGGGACGACCATGTAAGCTTTGCACTCCAAAAACTTAGCCGCATAACAGGTGTTTTAAGTCGCTACAGATATACTTTACCCGTCTCTGTAAAATTATTAATTTATAATGCATTATTCGTGTCTCACATACATTATGGGCATCTTGTATGGGGCACCCCAACTGATTGTAACTTGAGTAAATTATTTCGTATGCAGAAGAAAATAATACGTGTCATCGCTCATGTACCGTTTGCCGCCCATACTGAACACCTGTTCAAGAAATACGACATTGCGACAGCCCATAACATCTATAACTGCAGACTATTACGCGAGTATTACTTTAATACCAAACGTAACAATACTTTAATTGTAGAACTTGCAAATCTATCCGTCAATTCATACCGTTATTCAACTCGTACACCTGAAGTCTGGAAGGTTCCGCGCTCTATAACTAACTACAGTAGTCAAATGTTGTGTAACAACCTTCCAAGATTACTGAATTTATACGACAGAGCAGGCTTCAATTTACAGGATTTATCACTGTCAGAATTTAAAACTCTATTGCTTTCACTTTAGAGCACGTTTGTTAATGATTACTAATGTGTGTTATGTTCCTCGTTTTTTTGTCTATGTTACCAAGTGTATATCATTTACTTATTTCAATGCCGCAGTGTGTTTTGCATTGTTATTGTGGAAATATTTCACTGTTTTTTCATATATTGTATAACTGCAATGTTTTATGGCCACTAGATAAATTTAATTTATATGGCGCTTGATGTGTTACCCCATGCAGCCATATTGTACCTAAGGGGGGGGGGGGAGATTACCTCAAGCCGCGTCTGTGCGGCTTTTTTCCCTCATCCACCTCCATTTACCACTCCTCTGTACATGTGTGTGTGTAAATGGAAATCAATAAATCAAATCAAATCAAATGATCCAGGGAACGTCGGTAGCTGCCTGGGCTGCTGCAGAACGATGGAGGATGTTGCGGCTGCCACTGGGGCTGTCTTGGCCACGATCTCGATCTTCTTGTTCGTCTCAGGTAGAAGTCCGTGCTCCGGGGGAAGCTATTGTAGCCGGCGGCTTGCTCGACTGTCCATGACGACGTTGTTGCCTTTGCGGTCCGCGGGCTTGGATCACAGCTTGTCGGGCGCGTCCGGTACGTGAACAAAAAGTACCTCCACCAGATGTCACGTCGTAGTGACGCTGAAGAAAGTGACAAAACTAGTGTTTTATTTGGCGAACCTGTGCCCTCAAAAATGGGCTACACTCAAGGAAAAACAACAGCGGCGAACACCACTCGTCGACCATCGAAAATTTCATGTGCCAATCAAGCGCGTGGGTTTTTATACATGAGTCATCGAATGTGCCACAGTAATCGGTGGTGCCCGCGTGTCTTCCAGAAAGTTCTACACAATGCGCGTCCTACATGCAATCAGACTACACAGGCTTCGGTGAAAACAGAACCATCGATAACATTCCAGAAACTTCCGATACATACGGGCGCATCCCACGCTCAGTGATAACATTTGTTAGACGGGGAAAACGCTCACCCGAAAAACATATAAGTCCACATATCAATAAATAATTGAAGTACGACTATCTGCAAATGGTTGGTGTTCCGTCGGGTGAAAAACGCCAGTGACCAAATCTTATTGAATGAACCCTTGAAAATTATTAATGATTCGCGTACCTCCTGGGATATACATGACTGTAATCAATAAGAACTTACACTCACTTTTCGTCGTGCTATTTGCAGTGATATATTATACATGCAAAAGAAATGAAATATCTCTGAATAACCATAACACATGATCTAAAATAGAGCCGTCATGTGGTGATCACTTGTGGATCCGCACGGCGAAAGCTTAGCTTTTTTGTTAAAAAGTGTTAAGGCTCAAAGTAGCGTTTGAGCCAGGAATCCATCAAGCCCGTAAACGAGTACGTCTGGTAAAAGGAATGACGGAAAAAGGTTTATTTGATATTAATTACACTGGCCCCGGATACGGAAGGCCAGTCCATGTATAGGAGTATAATAAACGCCTGAGTTCACATCAGGACACGTCAGCACCATTCACTGCACCAATGGTCTCCGTTGTTAACCCCGTCGACTTCCCTAGGAGACTAGACTAGGGTGTCTGGTCCCGCCGTGGTTGCTCAGTGGCTATGGTGTTGGGCTGCTGAGCACGAGGTCGTGGGATTGAATCCCGGCCATGGTGGTCGCATTTCAATGGGGGCGAACTGCGAAAACACCCGTGTACTTAGATTTAGGCACACGTTAAAGAACCCTAGGTGTTCAAAATTTCCGGAGTCCCCCACTACGGCGTGCCTTATATACAGAAAGTGGTTTTGGCACGTAAAACCCCATAATTTTTTTAGGGTCTCTGGTGACTGTGTCGCGGCCAATCACAATCATTGAATGGGTCAAAAAATCCTGCCCAGGATCGTCGTACCGTTCCGCCGAACTCCGCCTCATATGTTGCACAACCTCCCCCGCATATGGCGCAAGCGCAGAGCAGTCTGGGAAATCTGAGGTCGGAGCCGTTCACCCGGTAGCATTCGACGTTGGCGCTTCCCACCAATTAGTTCAGGTTGTCAAGTGCAGGCAGAGGGGTCTTTTGTTGAGCCGTCAACAGTCGGCGCCAACGTTGCATCGACTTCTGGATAGGCGCTGATGAAGGTGGGGGGGGGGGGGGGGAGGCGTTGCCTCGTGGCAAACGTCTAAGGAATGCTCATCGCCGTATCGAGACGTAACAAAAGGCAATTAAAGTATGCTAGTTCTGATGTAAACCAAATGCATACTTGGCGACGCCCTAGTCTAGGGAGCGCAAGTATAGTTTGGGACCCAAATCAGCAATGCCTCCTTAATAAAGTAGAGAAAGTGCAGCCTCTTGCTACAGGGTTTGTCTTTTCCTGCTACAACCGAGCGCAATCAGATTCAGAGTTACTTAATAGGGCTAACCTTCCCAAACTTACTGAGCGTTGGAGGGTTGCTAGATTAAAATTTATGTTCCAATTACACACGACAAGCCTAAAGGTGGAGCCTGTACTTGCGACCTCCTGGCAAAATATCGCCAAAGATAAATCACAACTATGCTTTCATGCCTTATTCCTCCACAGCTGATGTCTTTAAGTATTCATCTTCAGTTAGAAGAATTGTCTACTAGAACAAACTTCATTCAGAAGTTATTGAAAATGTTGAATCTGTGGTTTCCTTTGAAAAAGATTAGGAAATGTTTTACTAATCGTAATTGCACATATGCCTTGCTCTTATATATGATTTATATGTGATCAGAATCAGAATCGGTTTTTATTGAGATGATTAGAAAGATTACAAGATGTAATATACAGAAGGAGGTCCCGAAGCCAAAGACTGCAATGGGACCTCCTGTACAAATTAAACATAATAAAACAAAAATTATAGTAGTTTGAACAAATCGTTAACATGGAAGAATTACAGGTTTTAGTATGAACGGCATGATTGAAGAATTACATGTGCAAAAATGTCAAGAAAAAAAAGCACTGTAACATAATCTCGTTGACACATAGTAAAGTAACAGAGAAGGTGACGTGATAAACAGAGCATAATTTGCTAACTCGAATGTATATGTAAGGCAGAGACAGCCTAATGGTATGGCAATGAACATGAAATGAAGGCACCCTGAAAGAATGGTTGTGAGTATGAATTAGGCATCAGTATTCGACAGAATGTACTCTTTTAGTTGTTTCTTAAATTCGTGAATTGTAAGTGTTTTTATATGTAATGGTAGTGTGTTCTAGAATGCGATAGATGAAAAATGGACGCTCTGCTTGCCATAATTAGTATGTATTTTGGGTAAAATGTATTTCCTATTTGTAGCAAACCTGGTAATTTTAGTATTTATAAGAGCAGATTGTGGTATCAAGCTATCGCATCGTGTGTAATTGATTTGACGGAACAAAAAAGGTACTTAGGTTATATTTAACGAGTTGCACGACTGAAAGAATGCGATTAGTTCATAAAAGATATGAGCCGTTGCTGTTGGGCTAAATGTAATTATCCTAATAGCGTGATTCTGTAGGATTTGCATTGACTTTAAATGGGTTACCTAAGTGTTTCCCCAGCAAGTAACGCAGTAGTAAATGTGGGAATGGACAAATGAAAAGTATAATGATGGTAATATTTGATGGTTAAATATATTTCATGCTTTTACAAGTACCCTAATCCTGTAGGTAATCTTCTGTTTTACTTTGGTTAAGTGTTCAATAAATTTAAGATTTCTACCTACTTCTATGCCAAGATAATTACATGAAAAACTTGCAGGGATAGGACTTGCGCCCAGAAAAATAGGAGGAATTGAGTGAAGTGTTCGTTGGTGCGAGGTGAATGCAACAAAAAAAATCTTGTTTTCGACGGGTTTATCTGTAGCTGGTCAGTATGGCACCACTCCAGCAGGCTGTGTAAATCGCCATTAAGGTTAGATACTAAGGTTGTAAGACATTTCTCGGAGTTAATGATAGTAGTATTATCTGCATAAAGTATACATTTCGAAATAGAGAGGCAGTTAGGCAGATCATTGACATATAATAAAAATAAAAGCGGACCGAATATGGAACCCTAGGGCACGCCAGTATTAGTGAACATGGTTTTAGAATAAACGCCTGAAATAGTTACGGCCTTCATTCTGTCTATTTAGTAATTTTGTAGTAACAAAAGTGCTGCGTTGGTAATTCCTAAACATTCAAGCTTAGGAAATAAGATGTGATGATTTATTTTTGCAAACGCATTGCTTAAAAATACAAATACTAAAGCTGCATAATTGCCTTCCCCGATAGCGAGTTTTAGTTGATCGGTTAGAGAGACAAGAGCAAGTTCCGTCGAGTAACCCGAGCGAAATCCGTGTTGAAACGGTGAGGGAATGTTACATTTTGTAAGGTAATTAGTTAAACGTTTTTCTATAACCTTTTCAATTGCCTCGCTAAAGAAAGGTAATATACAGATTGGGTGATAATTGGAAATTAAAGAGCAGTCACCTTTCTTAAAAATTGGGGTGATCTCGCCTTGTTTTAGTTCCTGTGGGAAACTGCCTGATTTAAACATGGTGATTAAGTCTGCAAGGACATCAGTTATTAAGGGTGCAAATAATTTTATATGGGAAGGGTGTAATTTATCGATGCGACGGTTATTTTCATGTTGTTTATAATGTTTAGAACTTCCTGGGTTGTAGTTGGAAATAAAAAGAAAGACTGAGGCAGGCGCTGGGGCAAGGAATTGTCATGCGCAGGCCTGTGTAGTTCACTGCTATAGAAGAAATTAGCAAACGCATCATCTATATCTTTGGCGGTCGTGTACACCTTGCCCTGATAAGCAATTTCTGTTCTGGTTTCGCGATGACTTTCCCTATTTAAGAAGGAGTTAACAATTTCCCATTTCATTTTTAAGTTGTTACCGCATCCCAAATTTTTCTTTCGTACCATGTTTTTTAGCATTTTTCAATGTGGCGGAAAGCTGGTTAGAAAACGTCTTGTGCCGAATGGCTAAATTCTTGTTAAACGGTTGTCTCTTGGTTTTCTTGCAAAGACTATCCTTCTTGCGCATTAAAGCTAGGAGCTTATCCGTTATCCATGGATTCTGAGGCGACGCGAACTTGTTTTCACATTTAACTTGATGGGAATGACGATCAAAACAGGACTTAACCATAGAGAGAAACAATGCAAATGCTTTTTGTGGATCGTTTGTAGAAAATATGGGGGACTAGTCAAGATTCGACACGGCTTCGAGGAATGATTGTTTGCCTAGTATAAACTTCGTGTACGTGATTTTTTCGGAACCATGAGTATAGTGAAAGTTTAAAAATATAGGATAGTGATCAGTTATGTCGGTCATTAGAACACCTGCGTCTGGCGGATATGCCAAATTTCATAATGCACGGACAATTAATGTACCTATGAGGTGGCTAGCACATCGTGTCGGTATCTTAATTAAACATTCATAACCAAAGCTGTTAAAATAATCAGAATAACGTAAACCATTAGGAGACGTACAATCAGCGAGGTTAATGTTGATGACGCCTATAATTATTACATTTTTGTTTTCATTTGCTATTATTTGCTAGTAGTAGTATTTGTTACGTTAACAGATAATTATCGATTAATTGTTTTTGCGCATGCCACTGTTTTGAGATTGCGTTTCTCACACTGTAAGATGTCGAAAAATGCTCATAGTATGGACAAATAAACAAATAGAAAAATACGGGGTGATCACTATAGTTTTACGGTTTACTTAAAGTCAGGCTCAGGCAGGTACGTGAAGTTCACCAATGCAAATAAGTTGTGTGGCCAAGGGGACATAAACTGACATAACAATTATCACTGTCTATCAGGTCAATTAACTATTAACTTCTTCAATTAACTTCTTAGTGACTGCAGTAAGCGAGAATGTTTGTACTGAAAAGTTAGAAACAGTGGTGATTCTACACAAATTCATTCGTCAGAATTCTTCTAGTATGCCTGTGTTCCGAGATATACGGCTGCAAATATTAATTTACGTTCGCATTATTACGCCTGCAAGGCTGTCAGGAAAGCTCCTCCCTGATCTGACGCTGCTGTTGCGCGCGCCGTTCAGTCTGGAAACGGGGCGGAGGCATAGGCAAAAAATTATAACTGCTTCGCTTTCACCCTCGTTTGGCGAAATCAAGGAATGAATGCGTGGTGGAGCGTCGCATTATCCTGTTAAGTGCGATCACGGAATATAAGTTTTCGGTACGTTCTTGTACAACTTGAGGTCGCACCAGGACGGTATCTTGTCAACGCGTTAGCTTTACTACAATCTAGATACTAGACTGCTTCCCCCATAGCGGTGCCTCTTGAAGGACAATCAAGAAAAACCACGTTGGGATCCACTGGTGCTGAAATGGTTACTTCCACTGGCGCGTGATATTCTACCGAAAACCAATTAGACGTGGTTCTTCCAATGGCTGAGATGAATGGCGACGCCTCATTAGCGATGCGGCTGTAAGCGGCTCGACACGCAGACCATCCACTTCCATTCCAACTAAGCCAACCTTCACAAACATCTTTCGATACTTTCACACAACAGGATCAGTCTCCCATCAGAGACAGACCAAAAAGATCGTTGTCGAAGAACACTTCGAAATTGACGTTCTCTCGTACATAACACTGCTGCCCCGAAATCAGTACCCGACAGATTGCCCATGAGCGCGGACGCAACTCCGGAACAGTCGCGAATCTTCTAAAGAAGCCTAGATTCTATCCGTACCATGTTTGCCTTCCCCAAGGCGTAAGTGAAATTTTGAAAGGCGGCTTGGCTTCTGCAGTTGGGGCCTGATCAAAACTGAAGAAGAGGAGTTCCTGCAAAAGAGTAACATGGACAGGTGAAGCTCGGTTTTGCCGGAATGGCACCGTGAATGTTCACAGCACCCATTATTGGTCCCGAAAAAATCCACACTGGCTGCGGCAGCACAAGCACAAAGTTCGCTGGAGTGTGAATATGTTGTGGCATAATCGCAGACAGGATCATTGGACTTTACTTATTTCAAAGCAACATGAATGGAAAGAAGCACACGCAAGAAAAACTAAGTATTGTCGTCACAAACTTTGTCTCGCGCCTTCCCCTGAATGACCTGCGCCAAGTATGGTTCCAGTATGACGGAGCACCACCACATTTCTCTACCTCTGCCAAGGGCTGGTTGGACCGTCATTTTCCACGACAGTAGATTTGGGCGCGCAGGAACGATATTTGGCAGCCGAGATCTTCCCACTTTTCTCCGCTCGTCCTTTTTCTTTGGGGCTACGTTAAAGATCGAGTCTATGCAACTGCGCCCACTGACGGTAATGCGATGAAGAACAGAATAATAGTTTGTATTGCTTTAGCGTAAGTCAGTTTAGCGCAATTATACCGCAACTGAAGAGTATGATGCACGAACTAAGCACATTCAGCAATACTTGCCCGAATAATAGCTGCCTGTGCCAGCATCGGCTCAGAAGTACTGCGCAGATTTATAGAGCCATCGCAATAGCAGTTTATGCTTTGCGTTGCTGTGGATGGAAAGCCGTTTGGACATACTATATAAAGCAGTGACATTTTGATGAGTGTTGTGTTTGCATGAAAAACGACATTTGTACATGAGCCCACCAACTTCAAAATAGCAGAATGAAATATTTGTTACCACGGCTGAATCAGAGTTTGTTATAGTTGATAAGTTCAATAAATGTTAGAATATTTATAAATTAGAAGTCCATTTACTTGCGCCACCCATGCAAAAACAATACCCGATCGTCTAGTCGCCGCTATACGCATGCTCATTGACCTCCGGCTTCTCCGCTGGCTCCCTTATCTCGGCATGGCAGCTGCCACCATCGTTAGAAGCTGCGAGGTTGCGTGTTTCGACAGCGGTTCGGCGTTCTCTGATTTTTTATTTCGCCAGCCGAGAGTGAAAGGGGAACAGTTATGCTCTTTGCCTATGCCTGCACCCCGTTTTCAGAGTAAACGCAGCACGCGACTGCCGCGTCACATCAGGGAGGAGCTTTCGCCGGTCCGGACTGCCTTTCATGTGTAATCATGGGAACGGAAATTAAAATTTCCTGCAGGATATTTCGGAATGTCGGCTTACTAGAAGACTTTTTGCAATGGGAACTGTGTAGAATCACGACTGCCTCTAAAGTTTCAATGCAAACATACCCGCCTACCGCAGTTATTAAAAATTTAATTTTTCCATGTTAGTCAATTGCCGGCAGACAGCGTTAATTATCATCTCACTTTGTGTCCTCCTAGCAACATAAATTATTTGTGCAGGTGAACGTCACACCTCCCAGCGCCTAATTTGAAGAAAAATATAAAATTTAATTTGGACCATCCAGTACGGTGTAAAGTTGACATAACAAAAGTTAGGGGCACTAGACCATCGCCTCACCTTGGAATATCAGAAACTCAAGGCCATGTGTCGGTAATGCCAGTTTAATAGCTCTGTCACACGATATGCACGTGTAATGTCGTTCACAGTAAATGACATTCATGCTGAATGTCATTGCGTTCTTGCGTTCCCACTCTACACGGGTATGCAAAATGGCCCTCACAATTTATACCGATGTTTATCGGCACCTTCTGCACGCAGGCATTCGGCATTTGACATGTACTGCACTTTCAGGTTGCGCTTCACTCTGCCCAAATCGTTGAGGTGGTCTTCCCACACTTTCAGCAGCGCGCGCGTCTTGTCGTCGGTCCAGTACGCTTATTGCTTCTTGTTCTGCGCTGACGAAGCTGCAAAGTTGGCTTCCGTGGTTGTTGGATAGGCTTTAGCGCGGCACCACATTGAAAATAATATGCAGAGATAAAAAAAGAACAACAACAGCGTTCGTAAAATGGCCGACGAGAAGCGACAGCGTCCAGTCGGAGACTGGGAACAAGAATATTTCTTTTTTTTTGTCCTCAGTGCTTCCTTGAGTTCGTAGTCGGTGTTCGTGTTGCCCACTTCTCTTGTGTCCGTGTCTGCATGCCTTACCCCCTTTTTCCATTATGAACCCTTACCAACTAGCTCAGCTAGCTCAGTGCATTTAGAAAGGAATATGACACGGCTGTTCACCAATCGCTCTGGCGCAGGCTGCTCGGAGCTACCGCCGAGAATTCATCTTCTTGCGTGCTTTGGGTTCTCTTAAAAAAAATTGTTAGCACGCTGAACAGAAGGTGCATGTTTATCACCCACCCTTGACGCAGGTTTCATCGCCAAGCGCCGCGAATTTTCTATTCGCACGTGTGTTGTGAAACAGCCTGCATTCAGCTACCATAACGCAGTGCAAGCTTAAAGTTTGCATGTGTTGGAAAGCCTGCTCACGCCAAGACGCTGCACTCCCCCTTCTCTCGCACACATAAGAAACCGATCATCTCACGTAGCTGACGGAATTCGCCGGTTACGAGTAGCGTGCGGATGGCGCGCTGATAAGGTACTATACAACACGTGCTACAACAGCCGGTAAACTTTTCCCGCGTTTAAACCGTCTGTGTAGATTGCCGACAGCTTTGGGGTAGCGCACAAATGCTGAAGATCGCATCACCACTTACGTTCTACGAGGAGGCATGCAGGAACATAACACTACAGTTGTTTGCCCGGATACGTACTCACTGGAACGCTGAATGCAGCTTAGCAAAAAACATACTCGCCAAAGAACATTTCCAACACAAGGAGATACTAACACTTCGCCTTCGTTCGCGTGGAAAGCAGTGCTTGCAGCAGCGTTTTTTGCTTCTTGGAGAGACCGGCTCTTCGCAATCGGCTCGTACATGTAGTATGTACAAGTATGTACGTACGTGTAGTATGCACAAGTATAAACCCCTTACAAGTGATCTTGCACGCGACAGCGCTGCAAGCAAGGCGATGGCTGTCGCGTTCACGCGTCGTCTGCAAGCCGAACCATTGTTGACGTCACGAGGCGCCCGACCAATCACAGGCGGAAACGAGGCACGCGAACTTGGCTTGTCTGCTGCTGCACTTTTCGTCGAAATAAAATATGTTTGCGCTTTCTTTCACTCAATTTCGATGCGATATTCGAATTCAGAGGATTGAAAACCACGGCGTACTGTTCTTCACTCATTTTTTCTGTAATACCTTTCAGCTTCCCTTTAACGAGCGTATCGAATATCGGAAAAATCCATTTCTTTCATTCACCGGTTAGCATGTTATGCTTGCGTTAGTGAATACTACCCAGGTTATCTACAGAAACTTGCAGCTAGCCGAGAAACCTGACGATATGGAAATTTGAGAGAGTGAAGAAAGGGATATTATTGAATGGGCACTAATGGATGTTTGCGGATGCTAATGGGTGCTAATGCATGATAACTAGGCTGCAATCCTATTATTCTACTACTTATATCAAAGGTGATATATGAAAAAGCTCAGGGATACCTATGCCCCTCATGATTTCCATTAATGACCTACCGACTCATGTAGCCAGGTCTACTTGTCTTGATGCCCACGGCTATGTTGTGCACTGGAGAATAACTAATGACTCTGACCGCACGTTCCTTCAAACTGACATTGAAATTATTATTGCTTTGTGTGCGCTATATAGAATTCGCGACTAAAGGCTAGGCGATCAGAAGCTCGCGTCTCCAATTATCTTACAGAACACAGAATGTTTATATTTTCCAACAAGCTTGGTGAGGGTCTTCCAGTATTCCGTATTCCATTCAGTGTCTTGTTCTCAGTGCAACCTTCCACTTGATTTCATCACATTCTGCAAATACCTTGGTGTACACATAACTAGCAAGCCCTTTACGGAACCTCCACGTCGATCGGATAGTTTCCTAGGCTAATCCGATGCGCGGCTATCTAAATCATAACGTCTCATTCCCCTCATCGTCTATGAAAAAGCAAGGCTACCTGCAAACAGTGGACCTTTATACCACGAGGCCACCTGACTACGATTATTGGCTCCATGGGCCCAACCACCGAGCCTTACTGATGTCCACCGCCGAAACTGGCCTGAATTTTAGTATATAATTATTTATGTCGTTGGGCAAACTTCACACATAAAAAAAACGCATATCCCTTACGTCTAATAAAAGTTCAAATATTCATCTGCGATAGGAAATCCCGGTAATATCACGCTCATCACAGATATGAAAGAATTCAGAATCGACCAGCATAATTAATTCTATGTAATTATCATTCTTTTTCCAGTGTTCCCAGCATGAAAGCTGGTCTAGACCTTCCCCCTCTGGTCGCTCGCAGACAAATGACATGGCTGTGTTTACTTGAGAATATGTATTACTTATAATTATTATCTTAAGTCACCCTGAACTAGAGCTGCACCTAATCTTGCAGAGTGTGGATCACTGCCACAAGTTCGACATTTCGGCCAAAAACTCATTTCGGCCAAAAACAAATTTTGACTGGAATAAATTGCATGTACGTACGTTTGCATGATTTTATTACATCGGTTATTTGTGCTCATTCTTAATTCCTGTGGTGTTCTATATTTGTTTTTCTTACAACTGCAGCTGCCCTATTTTATTTTCTGACTTTCTAATAACGTTGCTAGATACGTTATCTTGGACTTATGTATTTTAAACTCGTAACCTTATCATAGTAGCCCATCCCTTCAATAATTCGTAATAAATAAGCCCTGATCGACGACGTGGAGAGGGTTATCGGCACCGATATTCACGCTAGTTAGGCGTATCGGCAGTACAGGGTGGAGAGTGTTCGGCCAAAGAAGGGTGGTAGGAAGTCTACTGGTAGCTCACGGGTCGATGGACGTCCGTATGTTCCCGATATCTATATAGCCGCGCCCCTCATCCTGCTGGTACACGTTGACAGAATCGGGAGATGTGCCCTCAATAGCCGCAGTAATAATATGTAGTGCAGCCAGGACACCAAGCCGAGTAATACGGCCGTACATATACTGGTACATATTGCCTTGCCATATACCATATTGGTACATATTGCCTTGCTTAGTAACTCAGGGGACCAATTGCAATGAATGTTCACTGACCTGGACAGGGAAAGCAGAAGGGTGCTTCTAAAGATTAATCTGCAGAAAACTAAAGTAACGTTTAACAGTCTCGAAAGAGAACAGCAGTTTACGATAGGTAGCGAGGCACTGAAAGTGGTTAGGGAATGCATCTACGTAAGGCAGGTAGTGACCGCGAATCCGGATCATGAGACTGAAATAATCAGAAGAATAAAAATGGGCTGGGGCGCATTTGGCAGGCATTCTCAGATCATGAACAGCAGGTTGCCATTATCCCTCAAGAGAAAAATGTATAACAGCTGTGTCTTACCAGTACTCACCTACGGGGCAGAAACCTGGAGCCTTGCGAAAAGGGTTCTACTTAAATTGAGGACGACGCAACGAGCAATGGAAAGTAGAATGATGGGTTAAGGAGATGAGGAGATGAGGTTAAGGGGACATTAAGGGGATGAGAAGAGAGCACATTGGGTGAGGGAACAAACACGAGTTAATGACATCTTAGTTGAAATCAAGAAAACGAAATGGGCATGGGCAGGGCATGTAATGAGGAGGGAAGATAACCGATAGTCATTAACGAGTTACGGACTGGATTCCAAGATAAGGGAAGGGTAGTAGGAAACGGCATAAAGTTAGGTGGGCGGATGAGATTAAGAAGTTTGCAGGGACAGCATGGCCACAATTAGCACATTACAGGGCCAGTTGGAGAAGTATGGGATAGGCCTTTGCCCTGCAGTGGGCGTAGCGAGGCTCATGATGATTACATGTACTGGTGGTGATAGTGGTGGTGATAGGTGCGAGTCCAGCTGGCATAGGCACAGGCCAACTGGCGACTGCGGACAGCGTGGCAACATTGGTATAAGTAATGCATATGGTGAACAGCGGGAATGTCTGAACACAGGAGACGCTAGGCCGACGCGATGCCCTCTTTGTGTCGGGCAAGCCAGCCGAAGGGGAAGGATGGTACTTTCGCTATCGTTTTTTATGCCGGGGCCACCCTAAATCTGCATTGTAACTGGGTCGTTTCGCTTCTGCGGCCCAGCAAGCTTTCGACGGAACACACTCCTTATATCGGTATTAAAGCTTTAAACTGGTTGCGTCCAGAAAAACAAACTGAATAAAAACGAAAGCGGGCTGGCTGCAAAGAACCCGAGTATCTATTCTGGACATTCTTCTTCGAGGCGTCACATAGGCGCGACGTGTACAAAATAGCGCTGATGGCCCCGTTTTGCTTTCAAATAACGTGACACAAACTAGACATTTTGCCTAAGAAACTGAAATGAAGGCACTGAACCTAACGTTCTCGATAAAGAAAAACAGTTTTCCTCCTCAACAAAAATAAAGCAGCTAGCTCAAAGCCCATCATTATTCCGTCGAAAACGCTTCTCGCTTCCGTACTCTGCTGCGTACATGGCGTCGTCTCCTTCATGAGAGAGTTTTAGGTTACCGCTACATCCAAACGTAGAGGTTTGCGCATGCGCAGTACCGTGACCCCCCTAGTTCTTCCGTACGCAAGCCGCTTCCGTCCCCTAATCTAACACGCTCGTTCCGTGTCCTTGGGAACGGAATGAGTCATCGTATGTTGGCGCCAACGCGCTTGTTTTCTACCTTGAGACAGCATGCGCGACCTACCAGTGGTAAGGAGCGCTCGTTCCAGGCCACGTTATCGCGATCTCGCGAAACGCAAGTGACTCAGCCCTACACGGCTGGCTGAGAAACGGCCTAACATCACTGGTAGCGTTGCGTGTGCCAGAGGCGTCCGCTTGCGCGACGCAAGCGCCGGGCTGCCATCTCTTGTTCACTTCGCTAGTCAGTAGCACCGAGCCAGAAAAGTTCAAGGCGCCGCCCTACGTGCATTCTTTTTTCAAAAAAAAAGTTTCATTGTCATAACTTCTGATTGTGCAAAAAGGCATTAATCCTGATTACAATACAAAGGCAACAATGAAAAGTGGACAACCTTGCAGAAAGTTTGCTATGTTCAACCAATATTATTTCAGATAAACGCGCTCCTTTAAATTATGATGGCCCAAAACACAAATCCACTCGAGAGCGGCGCAAATACTATGAGCACGCGCTATAAACAAAAGATTTTCATTGCATCCAACGACGGGGAAAATGTGGCGATACGTATTCTTCCAGGCCGCCATTGCATATGGCTGCTCATTAGCTTAAATCGCGCGACTCGTCGCTCTGCAACTTATAGCGTTAAATCTCTGCAATGGCGGCCCAGCGCAACGTCTCGCAACGTCAAATTGACATTTACAAAATGGTCCTTCCTGTGACGCTCCCCACGGCATATTCCTTCAGCCAATCAGCAAGCTGACATGGCGCCCATCTTGGATCACCACAACATATTTGCGAAATTGCAAATACATTGCACTTGCTTCTGTACGCTGCCGCTCACTTTCTTTGCGAAGCGTTAACGCCGCAATATGGCTGCCAAGGTCCAGAAAAACTTAGTCAATAAAATTTGCAGCTCCAAGTCATGTTTCATCTTGGTGAAACCGGAAAATTCAATTTTGCAAAACTTCCGTTTGTGATCTTGTGATCGAGAATATACACCAGTATTCGCTTCGCGCGCGCCGTATGATTAGATAACACCCTTTCGCCATTGAAGTGGTGACGAATGGTGGTGACATTCTGCAAACTTCAATTGCATCCAGGCGCCTTTTGAGCCAAGCGATCGCTTTGTAACAGTGACTAGACGTTGAATGAAGGTCACAAAAAAATGTTTAGCACAGTCATCTTGCATATTAGCGGAAACATGGTGCGCGTTGTCGAAGGGGCCCTCAAGACTGCACTGTGGCAGCTACATTACAAAAAAGTACTGTGTTGTGTACTGTGTGTACAGTACTGTTGTGTACAGTACTAGAGTACTGTGTTACAAAAAAGTACTGTGTTGGCCGCCAGAAAGGCTGAATCGGCTTTCCCGTGACCTCCGCTTCAAAGCCTATGCCAAGAAGATATTTGCATGGTGAGATCGAATTCCCAGTGCTATCGCCAGCGTGAATAGCTCGCAGATCGCTGTTCAGCAATCAGAAGGGTCCAGCGCTTCCTTCGTTAGGCTGGTAAAACTATACAGTCAGGACGCGAACATATTGTGGAAATATCTTATTTGGCTGCCCTTTTTTCTCTAGTTCGGGAGCGCCACACTTTGTTCTTCAATTTCCCGACCCAGCGCGCACCATGAACACCACACTCTTCGATTTTACTTCGCGCAAACAATGCATGGTTCGTATATCGTAATATTTGATTTCAAGTTCCATCGCTTCTTTCAAGTGACGCACCGTCGGGCAGATCGCAGGAATAGCGGCAGCGCGGCAGTGAGCGAGTCATGTCCGAGCCCATGACAAAGGGCAAAAAAAGAAGGAAAACTGATATAGCCGACTGGTAATTAAAGGTGACCCTAAGAACCAGTTCACGGTTTTGTGGCGCTCCCTACTTAAAAAGTGCTGGCAGTGCATTCCTATTGCGTGCATTGTGCAAGCTCCTGGTAGCAGGCGACATAGCGCTGCGCTCTGCCAACTCATTCACGCTTGCAATACCACCTGTGGGCTGAGAATAAAAAAAAGACATTAATAAATTACTTCTGCATTGCGTAAACGCCCGGCACCACGCGTTTATACTTTAGAACTTGACGTGTAATATTTAATTTATATTTTACATTTATGCGGCAAGAAGAAACATTCTGCAGTTCCACGATTAGCTCGTGATATAATGGCGTACACTTCACAGGTGTCACCCTCTCATCTATTGGTCGCGTCCTCCCCTTCTTCCACCGCCGGCTTGGGAGTGGCACCTTTAGTGACGCAAGCGGCGAAGTAAACGGTTCGTATTGCGAACCATTATAAGATTTGGCCCCAGGACGCTCTTTCTTGTCCTGAAGCTCACCCCTACCCTCCCCCCCCCCCTTAGTTGCGTCCTAACCACGGGGAAGAAAAGCTCTCTGGGCTATCGCCAAGAGAGGTATAAACATAGGAAAGACTAGTGAGCCGTGGCTCACGCCTCCATTCCGCTTCACATCTTAATTTTTTTTCCAGAATGTACCTGACAAATCTATATAATGGCTTCAGTATTCTCTAAGTTATTGGTACTGCTTAAACACTTGAAAAAAAAAGATTTATGCATCAGAAGCAGACTCGCAACAACAATTGTTTCTGTTCTAGAAAAATAAACGAGATGCAAGCACATGTTTAGATGTAGTCGTGACTTATCACAGAGACCAAGGGAAACGAAAGCGCTCTTGTCTTGTCTTGTGTCCTCAACAGTGGCACGTAGCCACTATGGGGGATTGGCCAAGAAGCAGGCAGTTTTCCGAAAGGTTAGAAGTATAGAGAAACTAGATTTGAATAGTGGAGCGTGGGCCGATATAACTGTGATTTAAACTTGTAACGAAAATATTGTTAAGATCAACGGCGAAACAGGCCGAGCCCGAGCGTTAACAACAGGCTTCTTTTTCGTCTTTTGCTGGTGTTCGAATATATCACTACACAGATATATTATGCTCGGACGTGAGCAACAGACTTATTAACTCTACCGTCTTACCTCAGCGGAGTTGTAATGCCGAGTTCCTAGCTACTAACGTTGCTCAGGAATGTCAATCCTGCATGCTTAGAGGCGCTTCTAGCTCATTCACGACGAGCGCGTGTCATTGTCCCTAACCTTCCCATGGACGTATTTTGGGACGATCACTTTGAGCGATGCTACAGCCTCGGCCATCAGTCACACGCTGATTGGCTCATTGAGCAGAATTGGATGAGCTGATTGGCTGATTGAGAACTATCACACTACGTCCCGCGAAGGCGATAGCATCGCAGAAAGGAATCGTCCGAGAATACGTCTCCAACTTAACGTACGCGCTTCTTTGACACCCACCGGCAGTTTAGCGTCTTCGACACGTGGGCACTTTTTTTGCGGCGGAAAAGCGCGACTGCCGCTCTTCGCCATTCGCTCAGTGTGGTGGCGGCGCTCGCGCCCCTATCGATCCGCGGGAAAGTGGAAGCCTCTAAGAGAGCGGCCCCGCCGTACACCTCTTTGCCAGTCGAGTCTCGGACACCGACCGGCGCGCAATTGCAAAGAGAACTTCTCAGTCAGTTCCCGCGCCCTCTCTGGCTTCCGCTAGTAAGAACCGCCGGAGTAATTGCCACTCCACTTGCTACTAAGTTCGCTGTAAAGTTACGGCGGAGGAATTCTAAAATGAGCATCGCCTCTCCTTAAGGTAACTTTAAAGCAAAAAAAAGCAGTTAATTCTGCCGTTACAGTGTGAATGTCCAAAAGTCTCTGCAAGAGCACGTGGAAAACTTGTGGATTGGAAGACTTCTTCAGCGCGACGAGAACGCTGCGAGAAATGAACTTTCGGTACTGTCACTCACGCCGAATTGTCGAAGCACTGTCGCCAAGTGAGACTGACGCTATTTTGTTCGCCGATATGCTTTCCTCGAGGTGAAGTTCCTCGGCGGCATTATTAAGTGACCGTCACATCGGAAGTGGGACACTTGCCTCTTCAACTACATCGTCGTGCTCGGGGAGGCTCACTGGCGGCGCTCCATCTTCTTTCACATTCGTCATGTGGCCCCATGGTACCGGAAGCAACGACACCGTGGGCAGCCCCCCGTCGGATAACGAGGGCTACTTCGCCGGCGTTCAGAGCAGCGGGAACACGTCCGCAGCGGCCACCGTAGAAGACGCGCAAGTTGTCGAAGAACTCTCGTTCAGCACCCTGTCTCTGGTGCAGGTAGTCGTGTACTGCGTGCTCTTCGTCGTGGCTGCCGGAGGAAACGTACCCGTGTTCGTCACATTGCTTCGCAACCGGCATCGCAAGTCGCGCATCAAACTCATGATCATGCACCTGGCCATCGCCGACATGATCGTGACGTTCGTGATGATTCCCGTGGAGGTGATTTGGCGCATCACAGGTCAATGGGTGGCGGGCGACCTCATGTGCAAGCTGATGCAGACGTTGCGCGCCTTCGGGCCCTACCTCTCCTCGGCCGTGCTGGTGTGCATCAGCGTGGACCGATACTTCGCCGTGCTGCACCCGCTCAAGGTGCACGACGCGCACCGCCGCGGCAAGATCATGCTCGGCGTCGCCTGGTACGCCAGCCTGATGTGCAGCGTGCCGCAGGTAGGTGATCTTTGCCACAACAGACGACGTGTAATTTACTCAGTCAGTGCTCCTGCGTAGAGTCACACAACTGTCTCAAGCAGGCCCTGCTCTGCGTGTATTCCAAGCGTGTCAAAGCTGTCGACGGAATTATCAATGCTCCTGTGTTCGCCTCCCGTTAGGCGATTCAAGAATAAATTATCGTTGATGCACATGAAACACGAATTGATGTTTTGTGATCGTAAGACCATGCTTAAGCACGACAGGGTTGAGGGAAAGCAGAAGGCTTTGTGGCACTCGCAGCGTGTTGCTCATGTTGGTAATATAGTTGATTGGCGTTTACGTTCGGTGGACTCAAATGCCACATTATGTCTCTCAATTCGACGTCGGATATTATTATGCGAACCTTTCCGCTGCGCAAAACTACAGTGTATCAAGTTTGTGAAGTTTAGCATTTTACTTCGCACGTATTCGCCCATGAACACAGCCGCGTCGGCATGAAGACCATGCATCAATGCATTTTATTGTTATTGTGACAGGAGGCAACAAATATTTCCTAAACCATCTTATATCACCCACGCGTGCGTTCTTCAGCAATGGTACATTCAAGTAACCTTGGCTTTCTAGCATTTTATACAGTGTGCTTTTTTAAGACTATGTAGTTTGTTTTTTTTATTCCAAAGGTAATGAGCGCAGTAGCTGTGGCGTTTTTACAGACGAGTTCCAAGACGAGGTGGACTTACTTTGCCGCTAATACCGTAAACTATATAGACGAATTAACAAGATTCGTTATCTTTTATTAGTGCCTTGGGGGCAGATGTGTAAATGGCAAATTCGGTCGGAGGCACTGACATTTTCATGCACACCCATCGTCTAAAGATCATATCGAAAATTGCGCCTAACTTGAGATATTAATCATCAAATTCGAAAGCTCAATTTAGTCAATATCGAGGTCGAGCGAGTCGGGGCGCGTCTGACGTCAACGCCGTGTGAACAAGTGTTGGGCGCAGTGTGAATGATAGCACGTCGCAGCGAACCTTCGCCCAGCAAGCGCATGTTTGCCAGGCAGAGCGTGCTGGGCCGAGGCACTCGGTCTCAAACTTTCTCGCGCTGGCGTCACGGAGGGGTTTCCGAGCGATATAATAGCGATATATAATTTCTGTGCTCCCGGCGCGCTCGATTTCCATATTGCCTGGATTAACCATAGAAATCAGACAATAAATTTCTCGACATAGGTGGAATTTTCGAGCTTAACAAAAAAAAATAGGATGCATTAAAATATGCCTGCCTTCAACTTCATCACTTAAAAAAAAAATGTCTGCATGGCCTTGCTAATAAATTAATAAATTTCTGTTTATTAGTTTTCTGAAGCTTACTCAATTAGTGGCAAAGTATGCTCACCTCGCCTAGTAACTCCTCTGCAAAAACACCATGTTCACTGCGCTTATAGCCTTTTAATAAACAAACGGCATGGTCTAAAAGAAATCACCCTATATAGCATTTCGAATCTTCTTTTTTGTGCTTGATGACGAAGGTCTTGCTTTTTAAATAGCATCAGTACAATGACCATGAAGACTATCTATCTATCTATCTATCTATCTATCTATCTATCTATCTATCTATCTATCTATCTATCTATCTATCTATCTATCTATCTATCTATCTATCTATCTATCTATCTATCTATCTATCTATCTATCTATCTATCTATCTATCTATCTGTCTATCTATCTATCTATCTATCTATCTATCTATCTATCTATCTATCTATCTATCTATCTATCTATCTATCTATCTATCTGTCTATCTATCTATCTATCTATCTATCTATCTGTCTATCTATCTGTCTGTCTATCTATCTATCTATCTATCTATCTATCTATCTATCTATCTATCTATCTATCTATCTATCTATCTATCTATCTATCTGTCTATCTGTCTGTCTGTCTGTCTGTCTGTCTGTCTGTCTGTCTGTCTGTCTGTCTGTCTGTCTGTCTGTCTGTCTATCTATCTATCTATCTATCTATCTATCTATCTATCTATCTATCTATCTATCTATCTATCTATCTATCTATCTATCTATCTATCTATCTATCTATCTATCTGAGCACAGGAAGAAACAGACATTTTAAGTCTTCATACGCTGAAATATTGCGCAAAAAAGGCAGCACCTTTATAGCTTTTTGCAGGAATGATAGCCATCGTTGGAACTTTCCAGCTGGCATAAGCTTATGTCACGGCTGTTGGCCATTGATGTGGCGGTAGGTCATGTTGTAACTCCAATATAACGGCCAGCGCCAACCCCTATTGCGACTATAACGACAAAAATCACACAATATGTACTGTGCGCCAGTAGGCGTCCGACTTTTGGATGTCATTCTTTCTCAGCTCCCCTCCTTATCACCCACTTGATTCCTCGCTTGCTTCTTTGAATGTATTTTATTCATTGCAGCAAAACGACGACGCTTCCATAATGCATTTAACAAAATAAACGGCAACGATAATGTGCTCGGAGAAGTTTGTCTCGCGCGGAAATGGTTAACTTGTAGTGCGTGCCATAGTACATAAATGAAAGATGCTGAGACTGCTCGAAAGAATGGTTTTTAATTATCTAATTACTGTTTTTGTTACTTGGCACAGTTATATATGTTCTTGTATTTGTGTACGTTCGTGTGTGTGTTCTTCATGGAGTACGGTTTCTTGCCTTTTCTGCCACACTGCTAAATTTTAAGGCTATCGTGCCGCACTTGAAGTGTTCCTTTGCACGCGAGCTTTTTGTCCCTGCTTTCTCTTGAAGTGTTCTGCTAAATTTTGTTTAATAGGTCCCACTTATTTATTGTTCTTGCTTCTGGGGGCTGTGGAATAACGACACGTAGAAATACCACGGGCGTCCTGGCACGAAAAATCCCGTAAGTCGAAATCGGCAGGAATTCGTGCGAAGGAAAAAGAGAAGGGAATAGCAAAGTTCTACGATATCATCTCAGATAAACCAGCTCTCTAACCTTCCATTGGGGGAACATTTGCGTGTCCCGTGTCACATCCATCCCTATTTTCTCTGTCTATTTCCCGCTTTCATCTTTTACCCCAAAGGTACGAAGGTAAAAAAAAAAAATATGCCGCCGTTGCTGGCTGTGAAGAATAATTTTTTTAGATATGAAAACGTTATCAAGCTTACTGGGTGCCTAGCTATACTCAGATATGCCTCTAATACTATATTTACTTTAAGGCACTAACTTTTTATTTCTTGATGTTTGCTGTAACAGCCCGTAAAACGTCGAGACAGGATTTGTCGTGTTCTTCCGTCCTTTCAGTTACGTCATCGTTGTTTGCCACAAATATGGCCCGCTCCCTTATTACCATAGGTAGGAAAAGTAGCACATATAAAAAGAAAGATAATCAAAACATAAAACACTGTCAAACGTTTATAACAAGATAGCAAAACGCTAACATAGCAAGTGCACGGAGAAAAGGAAATTATGGAGATCCAACACTGTAAACGGAAATAACTCCGAGGTAGGAGTATACTGCTTGTCCTCTAGCGACCCCCCGGTTCGGAGTTTATTATGCTCCGTATGATCGGAGTAGAATTTTTACTCCGCACGAGCGGAATTTTTGCGTGGAATTATGGGAGGTTTTTTTCTGTCTTTTTTTATTTTTTGCTTTGCAATTGACGGAGTTTTTTCGAGGTGCAACGGAAGTATAAAAAGAGGCATCGCGTGAGTTTGCGCGAACATGTTCACATGCAGAGGTTGCTGGTCAAATTTCGAAATATGCACACGAGACCGCGTCAAATTCGATGAAACAAGTCAATGAAAGCACATATATCATGACATACATAAACATTCCAGAAACGCCCAATGCAGAAATTTGAAAGACATCCCCCGTACACGCGATACTCAAGATGCAACGGTGCCAGTATATATAGCCACGATACTGTGTGCCTCGAAACCGCCAAGGGAGCAGCTGTGCTGTTTTCAGAATTACGACTCACATGCTCGTTCATACGAGATCTGCCTCTTTGAAACTAACAGAATACCTTAATCAACACAAAACTGTTAATTCAAAATAGTGAGAGAAAAAAGTTAATGGCGTTATTTTTCAAAACTATGCCATTCTGTGAGTGCTGAAGCGACTTCGCACACTGCCGGCGTTCGCGGCCAAAAAGTAGTGCGTTAGTTACAGTAAGCTAGAAAAATGTAAGTGCATGTGCTGCATAGCAAAATTACATTTTTTCGATATAGTGGTAGCGTAGCAAGAAATTATTACGTGTGAGCATGACCCACAGCAGCCGACGTAACACCGAAAAATGCGCAGACATACATTTTATACACCGCACTACTTGCTCTGAGTACAAGCAATCTGTCTCGGTTGCGAAAAGGAGCTACATCGCTGATCTGTCGAGTGAACCCCTAAACTCGTAGCCAGCAGGCATGCGTCTAAATCAGTGTCTCGGATAGAGCGTAATGTTAATGCAATATCGGAATCAACGACGTGACCAGAACTTATATGCGCGATAACAATTCGATTCACATCGCTCAATAAGAAGCTTTATTTTAAGCACACATATATACTTATGTCCTACCGTTTTTCTTCGGGCGAGGATATCCGTTCACAGATAAATAAAAACAGTTGCTTGCACTCCGGTCTTTCTCACTGGCAACACAGCACCGCAACGAACTTGGGTTACGCCATTCATGCGCGACTAGCACGGATGTCGTCGCTCGAACAGTGGCTGCTGTTGCCATTGCTACGCGGTCCTTATAAACATTACACCGGACGTTGTCAGCATGTACTCAAAAGGACATAGAAGTGGCATTTCACGTACTGAAGAACACAAGACAGGGTGACGCAGCACGGAAACACAGCCAGAATGTCAGCCGACATCACGAGCCAGTGAGCAGCTTCGAAGTATACCTAAGCCTTTTTCCGCACTTGAAAACGTGGTTCTTGCAATCATCGTTGTCAGCGAAGTGATCACAGCTAATGTACTTGAAGCTGAGATACAGTGAGCTTCAGGCATGCCTATAACACTTTCTGGAAGGAGATACGGGAAACAAATTGACGAAACGCTGTCACGGAACGACACTTCACAGACGTAAACAAACCGTCAGCCATGAGCACTGCCCGCTCCGCCGAACGCGCCCAGTCGCTGGCGAGGCGCACAGCCTCATGGGAAGCGCCACGTGACTAACGTGTATCGGCGGAGGGGAGTTTTTCAAAACTCCCTGTCGGAGTTTCACGGGAGAACAAAATTTTTAAGCGGAGTAAAATCGCGTCATGTCGCCTTAATACTCCGGCAGCTAGCCAGCGGAGTGAAACGAGGGAATGGCGCTGTTTTGCTCCCATACATCGGAGTAAATATTTGAGGAGGGGAGGTTTTAGGGCACATCACCTCTTAAAAACTCTCAGCTGGGTTTATTTTCGTTTACAGTGAACGTACATTTCGCAATCTGCGTGACGAGAAGCTTTCGTTAAGCATGTAATGAAATGCTATTAAATTTTCCCATTTTATTCCTGCGTCTTTGGCGTAAAGGAAACTGGCGTTGTTCCATGTGCTCTCACGTGGTATGTAATGTGATTGCTCCTACATTGGCTTGTATTTCTTCATTTCTTATTTCAACTGTATCACCAACCAAATAATCGTCCTCATCGGCACGCAGCAGTCATCTCATAGAGCTAACGTTCAAGGCCCAGGGATTTCATGCAAAAACACGATTTAGCTGAGTGCGAAATGTCCCGCTTTAATTTTTAAGAGAACACGTGTCTAATTAGAAATACTAGGCCTTTATGCATACATATTTATGTGCCATGGGATGTGTAAGGCATATGAATGGAATGATATGAGGAGCAGAATATTAGACAATTACAGAAATACAAGAATTCCGCTTGTCACGTCAAAATATTATCGCTCGTTTATCAAAATTGCTGATACAATAGTTCTTACCATTGTTGCTAACATAATGATAAAGAAACAGGATCGCTGGAGGTTCTTGAATGCTTTCATGCAAATAGCAAAAGTATACCACCCATAATACCCATCTTAGTACGACAGACTTTCAAGGCCTGATCATTTCTTATCAGCCATTTAAGCGCAACGACGTGCTCATTTACGTAACACTAAGTCCCAGTGGTTCCAATTGGAATGACGCAATAGAACTACGCCCATCAAACTGTGAAGTGTCTGGTTGGTATTTCTCCGCCATTTTACTTCATAACAGAATAAATGCTTTTTTCATGCAATTGCCTTTAATTCGGGGCTGAACGGAATGGCTGGCGCTAGCACGATATGTACCAACTACTTCATGGCCAATCTGCCGTTGTGAGCATGCGTCACAGTATGTAAATAAATATCTTAATCTACATGCGGTGATCATATCAAAGAGTTAGTCGGAGTTGGTGCGATAGAAGTATACGTACAGTTATGGGCTAATTTTAAATCGAGTCACCATATTTTCCCAACATAACTACGCTGAAATGTCTTGAATAGAATCATTTCACCAAGTAGTGTAATCCAGACAGGTGGTTCAGGAGGCATCTTGTACACTTGTCTGCACGGCACAATTGTACTCTTTTTTTTTTGTCAAAACCAGCAATAAAGAAACAGAAACAAAGTGGTTGTGGAGTAATGCTTACAGCATAAGGCTGCTGTGATAGGGGGACCAATGTTTGATCCCAAGATCGGACACTTAGTACATATTTTTATGAGTGAGCTATTTTGCAGGACAGCATTCAGCATTCAGAACAGAATTCAGCAGCCGCGGTCAGGCATATCCGAGAAGGCTCTATAATAAACCTTTGCTTAAAATTCAGCAGAACCCATCTCACAACGACTGTCAACGGTAATGCGTCTAGCATTAAATCAATGCAGCAACGCAACGTACTGCCACCGTCGTAACGATTTATGTATGACGCGTCCGAAGCGTTTTCCGGAGGGGCCCGGGCCGGGCCCGGGCCAAACTCAGGCCTGCTCATTAAAGGGTCTAATTCGTGCTTTCAAGTACACGCGAACATTATGCATTGCATGGTCCAAGGCATCTTGTGCCAAGCTGAAGTGACACGTGAAAAAATGAATTCCTATCACCAAACTTTCTGAACTCCTTTTGGGAACTTTGTTTTTGTACGCCTCCGTTGTTTGTCCTTTCACTACTTCCACCAATCTTCCAATCGCCTTCCTTAGAACACTCGGCGCCATCTAGCTCCATCGCCTATCATCACCTCTAATTATCGCCAATCATACATCTGTATGATCGGTCTTTCCGAGAGGTTGGCACGCGTACAGGGCGTCAAGCACACCATATATACGCCGACAACATCACCTTATGGTGCTCCGGCAGCTGTAAGGGCATAGTCGAAGAAGCCATGCAGGAGGCGATTGACGTGATCGAGGAGTATCTCCACCCCACCGGACTTCGATGCTCCCCCGCCAAGTCGGAGCTTCTGCTCTACAGAAAAGAGAAGGGAGGCAGACCCAAAGATTGGAAGCCAGTCTCCGAAAGCAGCATCAGTCTTCGCACTTGTGACGGGGGGGGGGGGGGGGGGGGGCAGGTGCTACCCAGGGTCGACGTTTTCGTGTCCTGGGCATGTTTGTCGAATTAACGGCGGCAACGGAACGGCTCTCCGCAAGATCATCGCAAAGACGGACAACGCTTTCCGGCTCGTTCGCAGAATAGCAAACAGGCACCGAGGAATGAAGGCAAACAATCCCCTCAGGCTTATCAATGCCTTCATACCATGTCACTCTACGTACACAATTTCTATGCCCAACTGGCTCAGAGCGGAGCGATACAAGCTCAACGCTCTCATCCGCAAAGTGGTCAAGAGGGCTCTCGGGCTATCCATCAGGACCCATACCGAGGATCTTCTCAAGCTGGGGGTACATAACGCTGCAAAGGAGATCGCTGAAGCCCAAGAACGCGCGCAACTCACTCGCCTGAGCACCACAGCGGCAGGTAAACACATCCTCGAAGAGCTGGGTTACCAACCTGCGGGATTCCCGATGGTCAGTACCCCGATCCCTAGGTGCGTTCGAGACAAGTTCGAAGTGGCTCCTGTGCCCCGAAACGTCCATCCCATCCAGAACGAGGGCAGACGCAAGGCCAGAGCAGCAGCCATCCTCAAACAGATCAAGCAACGAGACATTAGAGCAAGCTTCGTCGACGTCGCGGAGTACAGCGATGGGAAGACCTTTGCCATCGTTGTGGTCGACTCCAGCGGCAAGATTTCCAATAGCGCCTCCATTCCCACTTCAGACCCCGGAGTCGCCGAGCAAGCCGCCATTGCTCTCGCCCTGCTAGACGGTCGTGGGTCCGAGATATATAGCGATTCCAAAACGGCAGTTAGGGCTCTTCAGAAAAGTTGCATGGCCAAGCAAGCTGCTCGTCTTCTTAGAAGCTTGAGTAGATATGCTCTCACGCATCATTAAATCCACCGGTTTCCCGCTCACGTAGGGTCGGTCGAAGGTGCTCACCGAACCTCATTGAGTCTGCTCACGAGGCTGCGCGTGACTTCACCGACCGCGCTTCCTCTGCAAGAAGCACCGACTCCCCTCCTCCCTATGGCCATAGGGACGCTCCTGCTACTCACAAAAAAATTATTAAATTCTTCTACATGTCTGAAAGGGTCTTTCCACCCCCTCACCCCAAGATGAATAGGGCGCAAGCCGTTTCGCTTAGGCTTCTGCAGACCAGCACGTATCCGTGTCTGTCCGTTCTCCAGGAGGCTTACCCGGACGTGTATCGCGACGACGCCTGCCCCTCCTGCGGGAAGACCTCCACTATTGGGCGCATGCTCTGGGAGTGCGGGTCGACATACCACAAGTTCATCAAGGCGGAGTGGGATTCGCCTCTGCGTAGCCCCGCTCTAGAAAAGCAAATCCTGGCTGTCCGGCGTGCCCGCGACCGGGCCGGTCCCGACCTGCCGGTCCCGACGAGGGACTATCCGGGTGCGCAACGAGTTCGCGTCCTTCGCCGGACCTGCAATAGAATTTCTTCACTCACTCACTCACTCAAGTGACACGTGAAGAGAGCTAGCTTTTAGTATACCTTAAGCAAGGAAAATAGAAAAACAGGTGAAGTTCTAAGTTTTTTTTTTCTTTTCACACAAAATGAACATTGTTTCCGCAGAAGAAAAGATAAATTACGCAGAAAAATGCCCTTCAAGCCATTTTCCCCTTACCACTTTTGCAATTACACAATTACTACCGCCGGTACTATTATTTTATGTTAGGGCTAGCGCAAGGGCCGTCTCTTTCCATTTGTGCATTTATATTATGCTCTATGATCGGGAAATACGGCTGTCGTGCAATGAAAGTCAATGCCAGCGCACCAGCGGAAGAATGACAGCACAGGCAGTGGGCCCAATCACTGATGTGCCCATGGGAGAAAGAAATATTTCGGTAGTTTATTGATTATACCCTGCAGCTGATTGGACCCGAGAAGGTGAGGCTGACACAGACAGTAAAACAGTAAAATCTGGACGTACCTACATTATATATATATATATATATATATATATATATATATATATATAGAGCTATAGATATATATAGATATATATATGCACGCGCGGGCCCTTGCTAATGCCCGGGCCCGGGCCGGGCTCAGGCTTCGTATCACATGCTCGGTTTGGGTTTGGGCGTCGTAAAGTGGGCCCGATCCGAGCTCGGCCTGCCATATCAGACTCGTGCAGTGCTCTAGCGCAGTTCGCTAAAAATATTACGCTTCTTGCTAATGCAATCTTTGAGAGCAACTCTCACCTTACTTCAACAACAGGCAACCGCATACAGAGCACGCAGTGCCAAACGGAGGTGGTTCTGTGTTTCGGATTGGGCAGCACACACAGCGATCCCCCGCTATCGAGCCGGCGCTCCGGCGACGCGCCATCACGCTATCTTACAGTGGGTCACCGCTGCGGAGAGGGGGGAAGGAGATTATCAAATATTTTTAGTATTTCTTCTGAGGTAACATGAGAAAACAGGTGGATAACATGGGTATTGAGTAGATCTAGGTCGCACGCTCATTCACTCACAGACAGACCTCAATGTAGGAGCACATTGTTGGGGTGGGAAGTAGAAGTAAGAGGACTAAACGGTATAACTGTATTTCGAGTAAGCACAACGACACCGTGCCAGGTAAGGGGAGGTATAGGACAAGAGTGGAGGCGAGAGAAGGACAGTCAGGCGCAAACACTGCCAGAGGCGACAAGTGCCACAGAGGAACGCGCCCCGCAAAACGGGAATCGAAAGACATGGCTGAGAGCCGTACAGTAACGCGACGTAGAGGCGGAGGAGCGAAAAGCCGTAAATTACGCGCTAGGTGGCAGGGCCTGCCCGCCGCCGACACAGCGGCAGTGCCGCGACAGTGGGAGAAGGGACAGCGAGGGCGGAGTGGATGGTAGCGGTGAGAGTCACTGCAATAGCTCTGCGTGAAGGAATGGGGCGGAATAGCGAGGAGAGCAAGGCTCACACCGTTCATGAGAGATGGCGCCAAGAACACGCTTAGCTAAAGCAGCGCGCGGATAATGCGACGGCGACGCGAAATGCGGGGACGGGCGGCAAAGAGTTGCGCTCTGAAACGGACAGCACAGGCAGTGGGCCCAATCACTGATGTGACCATGTGAAAGATTTCGGTCTTTTATTGATTATACGCTGCAGCTGATTGGACCCGTCAAAGTGAGGCTGACAAAGACACTAAAATCTGTAGGTAACGCGAACATTATGCATTGCATGGTCCAAGGCATTGTGTGCTAAACTGAAGTGACACGTGGAAAGAGCTGGCCCTTAGTATACCTTAAGCAAGGAAAATAGAAGAACAGATGAACTTCTAATTTCTTTCTTTTCCCACAAAATGAACATTGTTTCAGTACTCCGTAGTGAAACGATCATCTCAACAACCTCTTTAAGAAAATCCCAAGAGACATCTTGCATATGCCCAATGACCGATGCCACAACCAGGTCGGGAACGTATTGGACTAGTCGAAGCGGCAACACCTTTCACAAAAAGAATAAATGCGGAGTGCTATGCAGGAAAAATGTGTGGAAGAATAGCTGCCAGGTGTTAGATGCGATGCACCTCTTTATAGCGCCCATCCCTGAGGTGTGGATACCAAGATGTGTTCAGACACGTCCGTCGATTACACTCGCCACCAGGTGTTAAATTGTTTTTCTTGAAACTGCGCGCAGCAACTAACCCACTTAAGACATGGGTACAGGCGAGAGGTTGTAATGTCCCATGGTGAACAAATTGCAGGGTTTGCCCTCATGGAGACTATAGTACATTGCTTCATAGGTTGTAGGGATGCTATCTTTTTTCTGTGGCGTCCTTCAAAGAACCCTGACCAAGCACGTTGACGTAAGACCATTCTCCCTTACGTTTTTGCCTTTCAAAATTTCCGAAGTAAGTATGACCTGTTTATTCTAGTTGGCCTACACATTGTATGAAAAGCGGGATGTGCCATAAGCGTGCAGAGTCATCGCGAATAACAAAATCGATGTTTCGGGAAACCGTGCCTTATATACGTAGTGTTTACCAGGCTCAGCTGTAGTGGATCTCTTTGTTAGGTGCATGTCTGTTTGTTGAGTATCAATAATGTATGTGCTTAAAACTTGTTGCTTGTAAAGAGTACTACTCTATCTTTTTTCTATGCAGTAAAGGGAGAAGAAAACAAAAATAAGTTTTTGGCCTAATGGCTAGAGTATCATGCTGATGTGCCGGAGGACCGTGGTTTGATCCCTCCATCAGGCAAGTAATTCAGTTTGTTTATTTATCTTACACACCCAGTAAGCCCAATTGGTCCGACTGTTGCTTTCGAACCCAATCTTTTCAGCACAGCAGCCGGATGCTTTATCCATTCAACCACGGTTTAGCTCGCGACGCAAGTTGTGAGCTATTCGGCAAGACAGCACCAGCGCAGAGCCAAGCAGCCACGGTCATGAAAGTACGGAAGGGTTCGTAAAGAACGCTCCATGTGAAAAAAATTTAAAAAAGAATGAGGAACAGCACAAATAGTGCAATTACCAAGAGTTGTTAGAGCCGACATACGAGCCTTTCTTTTAGTAAAAATGAAATGGGAAAAAGTCAGTCTTCTCTTTCGTTTTTATTGGTAACTTTGCTGTGACTTCCTTTGGTATCACGATTTCTAATTTTTCTTTCTTACAAATTTCTTTTTCGCAGGGAACGTTCTGCGATGTGAAAGCATGAAACAAGGCGGACTCGTATGTGCGCAACGCGTGACTGTCTGGGCTGTTCGAGCGATAAAAATCCAGCTAACATTTCGTGTAAGTCATGGCCGTCGTAACAAAACTCCAATAAAACTTTACGGTTGCAACTTCCTCTCTTTTCTTTTTCTTGTACTCGAGTAAAATGCATTGAAACCTGAAGCATCTTTTTTCTTTCTAGAAAGACGTGCGGCCTTTCTAGACGCGCTAGTTTTAAATAAGCGAAAGAAGGAACAGCAGCTACGTATCGCCGATGCAAGTGCTTGTGAAAGAGCGCACCGCAACGGCCAGCTATTCGTGACGATTGCGTAGAGTATACGGATGCACAGCAAGGGTCCGCCGGCACAGTTCGTGCTCCTATAAAAAATGCCCACGCACACTCGAGCGCAAACACATCAGGGACCGGTGGCTAGAGGTTCGTGTCCCAAGACGGGCCAAGCCATAATGCCACCAGTGAAAGGGCAGTTCGGGTCCTCCGATTACCCGTCAACGCTGGCCGACCGGCTGCGACCACTGTCGCCAGCAACCACTTTGCTTTCTTTCTGAATATGTCCCCCCTTATTTTAGCAGAGTATGATTTCTTGAGCGCATGTTCTCAAATGCAGCTTTCTAAGCTACGGGTATCTATGTACACGGTGCATTTCGGGGCGCAGGTGGACACACAATTTGTTTCTTTAGTTATAAAGAAAATTCGGTTGCCTACTGAAACGCCGATTTTCTTTTTACTGGGGCAACCGCAATTCATCCGGATACTGCCGCATTCTAAGCCAGCTTCATTTTTTTAAAAAGCGAAGTACATAAATCATCGCTGCTGTTCTCATTCTTTTTTACATATAGGCTGATATACAGACATGTGTATATATTCTTATATAATATCCTGGTATAGCGAAGAAAACGAACGCTATAGTGCACCAAGCTCACCAGTGCTTTGTACAGAGAACGCCGCTCGTGCTGAGAGGCCGTGCCCTGCTCTGACTGTCGGCACGAACGCTCGTGACTAATAAACACCTTTACAAGTGGTGGAGAGTGCTTCGGCCCACACCGTCAACTCTGGAACTTCGATCCCCTACCCTACGCTCAACCATACCTGAAGCCACATCCTAGCAAACACCTCCTATTCCATCCCAGCAAGCGCCTCCTAGGTCAGTCATGTGCTCTGGTGTGCATCGTTACAGGGACCCAGCCATTTTCAGCAGCGTGGACAACACCGACGTGGAGGACTGGCTGACGAAAGTGCCCACAACAAATTGGATGATCGTGCAAAACTGAGCAACGTGCCCTTCTATCTCGCGGGTGTGACCAGACTCTGGCACAAAAACCATGAGAGAGATCTTCTGATGCAGTCCTCGTTCAAGACCGCTCTAGTGGGTGTGCGTCATCGACCTTCTGTGCGCAAGCTACGTGCGGAATCACGTTTGGAATCGCGTTTGCAAAAACGTGCACAGCAGCCGGGTGAGTCATTTACCAGCTACATTGAACATGTTCTGTACTTGTGTAAAAGAGTCAACGCGACGATGTCGGAGTCCGACAAAATCCTACACGTCATGAAAGGGACAGAGGGCGATGCTTTCAACATGCGACTTGCAAAGAATTCTCAGCCCGTGGCCGACGTCGTCACTCTATGCCAAAGCTTCGAGGAGCTACTCAGACAACGCTTGCTAACACATCGCCATAGATCGCGCGACGAACACTTCGCTGGTTTGGCTACCATCTCTGACCAGTCAGCGATGCTTACAGAAATGAAAGCGTTCATCCGGAAGGAAGTAACACGCCAGCTCTCCTTGATGACCTTCGCTCAGCCGCCGCATATACAACAGCCTGCCTGAAATGTTATGCCTCCGCTCTATCGCGCAATCTAGCAAGAAATTGCCGAGGTATTGACAGACCAGCGCCAACACGTTCCTGCGGCTACACCACGAAGCTACGCTGACGTCGTTGCGACGCTCCACCAGGTCACAGAGGGTCGCACCACTCTCTCCAAGTATGCCTCACCGTTATGCCGACGTCGTTGCTAGGCCCCGACTGCAACCTGCCAACAACCGCCTCCTACAACTCGTCCTGTGACATGGATTGGACCTGTTGCAGCGAATCGGTGGCATACTCCTTACAACCAGCCCATATACTTTGCGTGCGGCCACACGGGCCACGTCGCACGTTTTTTGTAATAGTGTGCAGCCGCCTAGCGCCGCACCACCCGTGACGAGTCAGCCTTTCCATCCATATTACGACCCCGTGTTGGCTATGTCAGTGTCAGTGCTCCTGACTCCATCTACCCGCCATTCACCGCCTTCGCCTCGCCGTCGCTCTCTGTCGCCGATGCGACCTCGCCCGAGGAAAACTAATCGTTACAGTCCACGAGGCAAGGCCTGCGACAACGTCTAAATGTGAAACTCGCACAGATATGAAAGCCTCAGCGCAGTCCCTCGAATGTAATAGAAGTGTTTGTTGACGGTGTTCGCGCAGCTGCACATTAGTTCCGTGTATGTGTTAGGGACGCTAAGGTTTGCACTTCGGAAGGTCACGATGCCACTTTCTGGGCTGTCTCTCCGCACAGCCAGTGCTCAGCATATTGACCCCTTTGCGGCTTGCACTGCTTGTGTTCTCATTGACGACTTTCTATACGCCATAGAATTCATCATCCTTTCCTCGTGCTCTCATGATGTTACCCTCGGCTGGGATTTTTTCTCGCGCCACATTGTCGCTATCCATTGTACATGGACTGAAATAGAGCTCTCGCCGCTGTTAGATTTGCCGCTCACTGACATTCTACACTTTCGCGGAAACTACTTGTCCAAGCCGACACCCACGCTCCCTCGGACGCGTCAACGGTCACGTCCATGTACTGCAGCAGAATCTCCGACGCAGTTGCAATACTGTCTCCATCTGGCCGCCGCTTCTTAATTCGAAAAGGTCTGCTGCTACTTTTTGCGTTAAAGTGAAAACAGCCTCTTGCCAAATCATCTAGCATTTTAGGCTGCAAGTTTTTTTTTCCTACTTGGTATTCGCGGAAAATGCGTGGAAACCTCAAGCCTCGTTTGCTGCCCCGAAAGACATGCTTCCTTTCTAGACGTGCCCTTTTTAAACAAGTGGAATACAGCCACGACTGTATACTCTTATATAAAATCATGGCGTTAAAGTGCAAACCACCTCTGGCCATTATGCTGCGGTGACCTAACCTTCGTTCAAGACTGCTTGACACTGTGAAGGCTCTGAATTGACTTTTGTGGCGTTACGTGCCAAGACAACAATTTGATTATGAAGCACATCGTAGTGCGGGACTCCGGATTAATTTTGACTACCAGGGGACTTTTAACGTGCCCCCAATGCACAAGACACATGTATTTTTGCATTTAGACCCCATCGAAATGCAGAGACCACGGCCGAGATTTCGTCCCGCTAAGCCACCACGTCAGGTAACTACACTCTCACGTGCTGCAACACGTGGCGCTGGGGCAGTCATGTTCAGTTGCTTGATCGCGCTTTGACATTACCTCAACGTTATTAATGCGATAGAAATTATAGGCAGACTGCACCAACTTTTCGATATTCGCCTGATGAAAATTATGGGCCTATACCGGTATACGTAGAATTAAAAGAAATGCAAAGAACTGAAGACTCTTAAAGACATCCGCATGAACATCCTTGGGACCCCAGGTAAAACACGGGGCAACATAGGCAGCAGAGAGGTGCATTGGGCCACCTGGGCGCTGACGCACTTCGACCACGAGCGGTAGGAGAACAACGATCTCAATTCCCCGGATGCGACTTCGCGTGCCAACAACTCTGCACCCCTGAACCTCAAGGAACACATTAGAAAAGAAAAATTCAGAGCGACGAGAGGATCAATGAGACGATTATAACTGCCAAGCCTCCCGTACCAGAAAGCCTTCCCATAGCCTCCTAGGTTCTGACACACAATGCCAAAGGTATTGCTTCGCACTGAGCCCCAACGTTAGCGAGCGATAGCGGGCTTACGGGAATGCGGAACACATCTGTCAACGCCGAAGAGGACACAGACACATCTCAGCCGCCTAGCATATCCTGCCCACTCTGTCGCACAGAAGCCAAACCAAATATCAAACAACTGATTTAAGACTGTCCGGCTACACAAGATACTTGAGTTAAATTTGCCGGCACGTGGTGCCCCCAGCTACGAGGAATGGATCTACCAACCGCCCAGTTTCCCCCTGAAAACACAGCTACGTCGTCTCCTATCAATATGTAAATGCGCCACAGAGGCCGAGCTCATCGAATTGACTTGACTGGACTTCAGCACCTTTAATGCAACTACACGCATAAGCTTGCCCAACAAGCCCCGTTCCACACGAGTGTCATAGAGCCATCCCTTAACCAAATGAAGGTTTTATTCAGTCATTCATCCCGAAGGCAGTGTAATCTAGAGCCATGTTGAATACAGTCGCATCTGCCATAAGTGTGTTAATTGTAGTATTTAACGTAACTGCTGGAACTTGTGCTACATCGCTAAAAGTCGCCCATTGTTCACATTCAGTACTTCCGTCTGATACGTTTTTTCGAGCGGCCTATCAGCACTCCCGGACAACTGAGAAACGAAGTTTTCAATACGGCACTGATTAGCATACGAGCGCTATCCGAGGTGCTTACTTTCCGCTCAATGCGACAATTGTCTGACCAAACTAGTTTTTACGCTTACAGTCCGTGCAAACGATCCGTATGAAGCGTACGTAGTCTGAACGTGGTTCAGCAAAGCGTCTCAAAGCCCTAGCTATCACGAGAAAACAATTCGAGAAACTGGCAAGCGCCACACGTCTCAAATCGGTGACTTTGGCACGAGAGAAGCATGCATGCAATCACGGCCCAATGGGTAAAACAGCGGTCACGCATTTTTCTATAGCATTATAGACGAACTTCACCCACTTTGGAGGTATTTAACCAAAAAACTCCAAGTGTGCTGAGTGTACTAAAGCGCATCACAGTGTGCACGAAATCACAAATTTGTAACACATACGAGGTACAGCAATGTCATCTCGATAAATAACAGCGTTAAAGGCCACCAATGACACACGCGAGCAGCTGTGGAGAAGTGCACAGCGCGTCGGAAATGGGCTGAGCCTTGAAATAGCTCAGTTGTAAACTGGCCCGTCATCATGCTATGCTCGGCCCAGTAATCACTATACTGCAAATTACGGCGCAAGAAATGTTCAATTTTACAGCGTTTAAATATTTACTTCATACTGATTCCAGCACGAGTGTTGGATCTGACATTTTCGTACCGACAAAACAATGTATACCTCTCAAATTTATAAAATTGTTATCGCAGACTTTGACAGTTAGCCGTTAGTAAGTAGTGATCGAATTTTACTCTCCGGAGACCGCAGTACGCAGAACAAGCTGATCTAGTACTAAACGGAGTTTTAAAATGTCCCTGATTAATATAGTTAGTGCAAAACGGAGTCATGAATTACAGTATAGCCCCACCTTTTTCTGTGCAACCTGATCATTTGTGAAAATGTCCGTTTACATTTCTTACTTCTGCTTCATATACGGAGTAGGCAACGGAATGTCATTTTCGATTATGTATAGGCGCCGCAGATGCTTCCTTAGTATAACGGTGACAGTATACTAAAGTATAATGGAATAATGAGATGAAAAATAGGTAGGGGGGGGGGAGAACATCACACGGTGCAAGCACTGCCCATCCGGTATGGTACGGTTTGATGAACTTTATTCACGTCCTGAAGATCGACCCTTAGTTTGACGCAGGCAGATCCCACGTCGGGCCAGTAAGGTTTAACCTTACCGCCGTACCGTGGGCCTTCTGGACAGCCCGTACTTGAACTAAAAGAACTCTCCAGTGAAAGACTTGTCGCCGCCAGTCTCTTTCCTTGTCACAGTCTGTGAAAGACACACGACACTGCACACTGCCTAAGCATATGATCCAGACTAATGATGCCACTGCAGTTCTCGCAAATGAATGGTACCTCTCTCTTTGGATATAGCTGGTTAATAATGTTTGGACACGGATAAATTCTTGTCCGTAAGAATCTCAGAGTCACCGCTTCAGCTCTATTGAGCTTAGCCTGTGGCACTGGGAATTCCCTTCTGTTTATGTAGTAATGCTTCGTGATTTCATTATATGTAATTGGTCCCTTTTCTCCTGCTATATATTATTATAGTCCTGGTCGCATAGTGCATGGATAGTAAGTACTCGTGCAGCTGCGTTAGCCATCCCCTTTAAATTCTTCCGAGATGGACCGAGGGACCCCATGTTTGCAGGAAACCTGCAGATTTCGATCCCTTGGCTGTCCATCTCACCGATCAGCTGGGCAGCCCTTTTGGATAACCCTAAAACTCTAATGGATTCTGCTTGCTTAACAGATGTGCCTGCTTTCGTGGTTAGTACTAAACTGGGTTCAACCTCGGGAACATAGCCCCTCGGTTTTCTACCCCTTTCCAGTTATTGAGTACTCGGAGTTGAGAGTTATCAGCAGAACATTAGGATCCCATGTCTCCTAAAATGAACTCTACCTCATAAGACCTCTTCTGAAGTCTGCTTTCCGCCTGTCCCATACTTCCTCAGCGGTCCATATAGTCACATCGTCTGCATAAATGGTAAAGTGAATGCCCTCTATCCCTTTTAATCCCTTTGCCACTTTTGGCATGGCCCGGTTGAAAAGCATGGGTGACAAGACCGACCCTTGTGGTGTCCCTCTGTCACCAAGATCCATCTTTGATTTCATTTACCTGAGTCTAAGGTGAGTTGAGTAATTGCCAAGAAAAGTTCTAACCACATCATAGAGTTTTCTGCCCAATCCCAGTTTGGAAATGACCTCAAGTATTGCTCTACGCTTAATTCTGTCAAAAGCTTTTTCGGCATCCAACCCCAAGAGAGCTCGAGTGTTTGGTTTGGCTAAGAGCAGTTTATGTTTGATTAACAACATGGCTTCTTTTGTGTACAAGCCTGGTATGAAACCAATCAGATTATACGGTAGGATGTCATTTTCCTCCACATATTTCGTTAACCTGTTCAATATGACATGCTCGATTGTCTTCCCTAGGCATGATGTTAACGAAATTGGCCTGAGGTTATTCAAGTTGAGTGGTTTGCCCTGCTTTGTTATTAAGATAGTACTGGTCGTCCTCCATTCTTCTACGGTATACCCAATCTTTCCCTAATTCACTCATGTATGCGGTAAGATATTTTATTGCGTCATCGTCCCAAAAAAGCAATCTGTTAGAGATGCCATCACGGCCCGCTGCTGACCTACTATTCAAATCATACAGTGCCGCGCGCACTTCACTTTCCGTGAATTCCTGATCCATATATTTGTATTCTACCCCTAAGAAATCGGGATAACTTACTTCCTGGTGCCCTTCCATGAGAGGCAAGTATCTAGCTGCCAATCGCTTCATTATGCTCTCTGTGCTTGCAGTCTCACATTCCTGGTGTACCAGCGTCGCCACTGCCGTACGTCTATTCGATTTAGTGCCTTTTTGATTGAGCCGATGCCTGAGATGCCTGAGCAGATTCCAATCGCCTCCACATTTTATCATTCCGTCTATAGATTTACACACGTCATACCATTCTTGTTTCTGCAAATATCGTGCGTGCTCCTCGATATGCTTATTGAGCTGAGCAATTCCTTTCCTAAGTCTTCGGTTTAAGCGTTGTGATTTTCATCTTTGTAAAATCGATTGCTTGGCTTCAATCAAATGCGCCAATCTACTGACAATTTGTTCGACCTCTTCCTCTTCAGCCTTAGTTGCTGTAATCAACTCGTCCCTAAGCAGAGCCGCCCATTATGGCAGCCTGATGTACCGTTTTCTATCTACTTCTGCTCTGCCTTTCCTGATTTTTTCTGAATTGGTCCCAGTCTTTGCAAGTGAAATGCTTTACCTCCAGCCCCGTCGTTTGCACGATTATGTGTAATATATAATGGACGCTCCCAAGATTCGCGCCAGAGTTGATCCAGTCTGCCTTGGGTAAGCTGGAAGTGAAGGTTAAGTCCGGGGTAGTGTCCCTACACGTGGAAGTGCCACACCTAATAGGAAAGGCTGGGTCCGTGATAAGCGAGAGGCCTGAATCCGTGGCCAGATGCCAGATTCCTACCGCGTTCTTAGTACTCCAGCGGTAACCCCAAGATTGGTATGAGGCGTTGAAGTTCCCTCCTGTTATGAAAGGTGCATTTTTGGCTATCCCCATAGCCTTATTTAAAATTGCTCTGAAGTTCTGTTTCCCCTCTATGGGACTGCTATACATGTAGAGGCTAAACAAGCTTTGCGCTTTACCTATGTGCCTTTTTAGGACCCTTTCTATTAATATGTATTCAATTTTACTCAGCCCTAATTTTAAATCATTCTCTGTGTAGGAAATTCTCTTGTCAACAATTACGGTGGCGATTCCTCTGCCCGGTTCCTTGTCTTTGCAGACCGAGTTAAAGCCGGACAGCCCGATCTCCCCCGCTAAAGTTTCCTACAGCATTATTACTTCGGCCTATTTTCAACCGTATTGATTATCTGTGCTAGAGACGCTCTTCTTTTTCTGAAATCTTTTGCAATTCCACTGCCACACAGTTTCTTTCTTCACTAAGCTTCTTTCTGCTATACATTATTATTACCGTTACCCCCTGATTTGCTAACTCATGTCACTGCTCTCTTGACTGTGCCACCCTACCGCTCCTGGGAGTGTTCTAGAGCTTTCGGCTTCCGAGGGCATATATTCCTCACCCTATCCTTGGGCCTCTGGCTTTTTCGGCCTTTTCTCGGCTATTAACTTCCACTTCCATGTTTTGTCCACCTTCAGGTTACGGCTGTCTACAGTGTCCTTTAGGTCTCTAATCGCATTCCTAATATCCTCCAGAACCGAGCACATCGATTTCAACTCCGAGACTGCAGCTCTCTTTTCGTCGGTGTGCCTTCTTCCTCCTAGCTGTTACTTCTACTCACCGGCTTAGCTATTGCCACACTGCCGCTTTCTGCCCCCAACCCTTTGTTCATTTCCTGCATCTGCTTCTTAAGTTCTTCATTTGTTCTCTTTAGTGATACGACCTCTCGGATCAGCTGTTCTACTCTGGCATAATTGCTTTGTTCCTGCGAAGCGATTGCACCTGTCACTTTCACAGTACCTTTTACTTTCGCGGCCCAGTTCGCTACTGGCTCCTTTTTCTTGTTTGTCTTCAGCTCCTGCTCCTAGAAGCGCACCTGCGCCTCCCGCGACCTGGAACGGCTTCTTCTCCTCGATGTTGAGCGCTGTCTCGGTCTTTTTATTTTATTCATGTGCCCAAAAGGAACTTTCACAGGCATTACGTAGGGGGTTACATAACATTACATAACACATTACGGTCAATAAATAGTAAAAACGATCGCCATATTCTGAGAACAGAACTTGATAAAACATACTGAAAGCAACACTGCAAAGACTGAGAACCTACTGGAAAAAGTATAACTAAGATGGTAGTGGCAACTCTAGAGAATAATACAGTTCTAAGCAGTCATCACAATACAATTCGAACAGTCGGTGCGCAATCATGACTTCAGTTTGCTAACGAAAGCGTCACTCCAATGGTAAATGGCAAGGAACAATGGCGAATGACACATAAGTTTGGTACGAGCGATCTTTGGTTGTACTTTAGGGCCATCGTCTAATCGGGGAAAGATGCGATGGGCCGGTTTTATAAGAGATTCTGTGTATGGCGCCGGATTGTAATAAAGTCGGTGAAATTGAGATAACAGAGTAACAAGTCTTCGCGTTTCCAGTGAACATAAAGTTAGACGCTATTTGATATCAGTAATACTGGAGTAGTGAGAGTAATTGCTTGTGACAAACATAGGGGCCTTATTCTGCAATGATTCGAGTTTCCCGGCAAGGTATGCTTCATATGGGTTCCATATGATGGCGGCGTATTCTAGTTGCGATCTGACTAAAGTTGTGTACGCTAGTAGTTTGGTTTCCTGATTTGTGGAACGTAAGTGACGCCTCATGAAACCCAGGGTCTTCGATGCTTTTGCGGTGATGTAATCTATCTGTTTATGCCCTGTCAGGTCTGAAGAAATACGAACGCCTAGGTATTTTACTGCAGGAACTTTCTCAATGGTGACATTATTGATAGAATAAAAGGAGGACACAGTGAGTTTAGTTGTGGTAAATGTTAAAGCTTTTTTTTTTGAAAACATTTATCTCCATCTGCCATTATTCACACCACTTGGCGATCTTGTCAAGATCGGATTGCAAGGTATTAGTATCAGAAGGGTCAGTCATTTTTCTGTAGATAACACAGTCGTCGGCAAACAGTCTAATAGAAGAAGTTGGGTAGCTGCTTATGTCATTAATATAAATAAGGAAGAGAATAGTTCCATGCGAAGAACCTTGCGGAATACCAGACAAGTGCAGAATAAGATCCAGTGGCAGAAACAAATTGATGTCGGTTATTTAAAATATAACGATCAAATTCAGGACATTCCTGTTTCTATTAGGATTTGCAAATTTCATTACAAAGTGCTCCTTGAGCGTGAGTGCCTTCCGACGCGTGGGGGGGTCTCCCGTTGTCGGTTGAGCCGATTCCATTTCGGTATCCACTTTGGAGCGTTGTCTTCTTCTTACTCTTACTACACATGACAATTGGTACCGCTGCTTGCAAGCCTTGTCACATGCGGGGTGATCTTCACCGCAGAATATGCAGTCGGCAGAGCAGATAGGATCTTCCCCTGGGTCTTGCATACCACATTCCCTGCACTGCACAACATCTGGCGTGGGGCAAACGTCTGATCTGTGTCCAATTCTTCCACATGCGTAAGATACGTCAAATAACTCCCTGTACAGATAGCAACTCACGAGGGTTAACCCATATTTGATGAATTTGAGCACCCTGAATCCGCCGAAAAGCACAATAACCGAGCCCGTAGCTTTGATACGCTGTGCAGCCAATGCCGTTCGGTTGTATTCATGCACAATATTTTTTGTGATCCCACTTTGTCTGTCATTGAGGTTCATTCTTCTAATAACCCCCTTGCACGTGGAGTGGGGGGCCGTTTCATAAGCACTCACTTCATACTCCTTCATGACCGTAATAGACTTAATTCTCACATATCTTTCAGCGTGATCAGAGTCCAGTGTGCTAACCAGCATGATATTCTGTATGAAGTTGGGGCAGACGACGTCTTCCTTCGCTTGGTCTGCTGTAAGTTCGGCCGCCTCGACGATCGCTTCTCCAATAGCTGTGCTAACCTTCTTCAGGTTGAGGCCTCCCCGAGGGCTAACGACAATTTTCCTGTGCTCCTCCGGCAGTTTCGGTATCCCTGATGCCTTCACAATCCGGCGCTTGTGCTTGTCGGCCCCGGCAGCACTTTTGTTGGCGATCTTATTTCCTTCTAATGTTGGGGTAAAATTGGCAGTTGTAGCTGCTCCCCAGGTCTTTTTTGCAAATGCGATCTTCGGTTGGTGACCACCTGCCGACAAAGTCTCGGAAGAGAGTTCGTCGTCCATACGTGTATCAGCCATGCCGGCTTGGCAGGCTCGCTAGACCTACATGGCGTTAGGTCCAGCGGGGTGCTCACGTGCGATGCACAAAAAAGAGGTGACGAAAGTAAAAAAAAATGCTGGCCCACCTTCTCCAAAGGCACCCACCGATTCGCGTTAACCTCTCAAATCCGACGGTGTGCTCGAAACGTTCAAGAAAGACGGAATCGATGCAGGGTAGGTCCGCTATCTTCTAGTTCTTGTTGCTCTTGCAGCCTGTCACACGTGTGGCTCCTGTCCACGATGGGGGATTGGCCAAGAAATGGGTGGATTATTCCAAACTAATATGGAGCATAAATTTCCTAATATCTATGCGATTAGCATTGAATAGCGTAGAATTACCTGTTAAAATAAAATCAGGAAGTTCATATCGAATGAGTAATAATTAATTTAAAAATAAATAATAATTTAATGAAATAATAATAATAAAAAACAAATAATTTAGCAGGGCATTGGTTTGATTCTGTAAGGAATGTTTGGACGGTGAAGCAAGCATCCCTGTGGATTAATCCCAAGGTGGACGCCCTGAACGAAAGACTAGCAGGTTCTGTCAGGTCCAGGCCAATTCTTCGAATAGGTATTTCTAACAATCTTTTTCTTGCCGCAGTAAAGCGGCGACAAGATAGAAGAAAGTGCTGTATCGTCTCCTCCTCATTACAAGATGAACAGAGGGGGGGAGAGAACTAAACCCGACCTGGGTAAGTAGAAATTCAGGGAAGGAATGCGGCAGCGTAATTTGGTGAGGCAGAGCTCAAGCATCTTTGTGTAACAAGATTCGCTATGCCAGGGAAATGCCAGGTGTTTATACTCTGGAGAAGCTGTCAAATGTGGGTTTGATAAGGCTAATCTAATTGATCTCACCCGAAATCTTGCCGCCGTGATCTGTGCTGTCACTGGTAGAATAGGAAGAACAGGGCCGGATAGTGATGCATGTGCCAGTGAATCAGCAGTTTCATTAAAAAACAAACCTTTATGACCAGGCACACAAATCAAATGAACACATTGCACATGGGCAGGAACTAGCAAGTGGAAGAGCTTTAGCAAGTGGAAGAGCTTTAGTAGCGGTAAGGCAAGAGCATACAGAAAGGGAGTCGGTGAGAATAGCAGCTGTTGTAATCATTTGGTCTAATTTACGTAAAGCTAGGATTACTGCTAAAAACTCGGCCACAATAACAGGCACATAATCAGGCAATCTTAAAGAAAAAGACAAGTCGAGTGCAGGACAAAATATTTCTATGCCAGTCTTTTCCACGCACTGTGAGGCATCAATTGCAATGATAATGCTCGTTTCTAGCGTGCTTAGGTGGTCTTGCAACTGGACGTTTAAGATTTAACATGCCGTAAGCGAGTAGTTTGCGAAAATGTCATCGAACCTGATCTCCGGGTAATTTGAATGGTATTGTTAGGAAGCACATCGTGAATTTGCAAATTTAGTGGGTGAAGTAATGTTTGCACAAATATAATCTGTGGTGTATGAAACCTGGGCCAATGAGCAGGAAAAAAGATTGTGGATTGGAGATGAAAATTATTTGAGGACGGTTTAATGATGATTCATATAGCCTTAAGAAATTCTGAATGGTCAGAAAGTGAAAGCAGCATAAAATGGGTGGGATTCTTGCTTCCAGGTATAATATGGCATTTACAACGTATTTCTGAAGGCCTAAGCACAGACGTAGCGCGTCTCGTTCTAACAAAACTATCGGCCGAAGCTTTTATGATAGAACACCTGAGAATAAAACACGTCCAAATTCGAACAGCGGACGAACGTAAATATTATATACCATCAAGAGCGATTTTCTTCGCAGACCTGTTCTTCGATTGCTCAACTTGCGCAAAATGCCCATTTGACGAGGTCCTTTTGTCGCAATATATTCAATATGCGGCTACTAGTTAAGATTTCCGTTGTAACTCCAAGGTACTTGTGGGATATCTTCGAGATGATAGTTAAGCGATATGTATCCTGGGTCTTTAACAGGAAAAACAAGGATAGCACACTTATTAGCATTCAGGTTTAAGTGTAAGTTATCCAGCCAGCCTTCCAGTTCTCTTAGATACGACTGCAAAATTTCGTAAAGGAAGTATATGTCCCTAGCCATACCAAAAAAGGCAATGTCATCAGCATAAGCGTATGTACTGACACCAGGGCGAATGGGGATTCTGCTCAGTAAAATATTAAGTAATACTGGTGAAAGTACCGATCCGTGAGGAACACCTCTTGTTTGCTTATGTTTACTAGAAGAATACCCATTTTCAAAACAATAGAATTTTCTGTCTTTTAAAAATTCATGCACCCATGCTACATTATAGCCTGGAAAGCAATGGCTCTGTCACCGATTTGTTAAAATTATATGTTCAATGCTGTCATAGGTTTACATATATCTAAGGTAACTAAAGCCGCGTATTATTTTTTCTGTCTGGCATAGTTAATGCGACTTTCCAGGTCTACATGCGTGTACCATATTGAATGGACAGATGAAAATCCAATTTGACAAGGACTCAACAATTTATTTTCGTCAATAAGCTCTAAAGTACGCTCCGTGAACCACTCTTTCGATAAGTTTCACTGAGTTTCATGTCAACGCAATTGGTCTGATGTTGTCGATAGTATACCCAGCCCCTTGCTTTTTAAGGAACGGAATAATTTTGGCTATCTTCCATTCTTTTTGAAACCATGCATTACTAAAAGAGCAGAAAATCTTTAACATTGCGTTTGTTATTCCGTCCCGGCCAGGTCCTGTAGTTGGCAACCATAACATAACCTGTGCTACTTCCGAATAGTATATCTCTTTATAGTCCGAGAATGCAGGAGTAAAAACATAAGTTTGAAGGTGCGTTGTGAACCGGCTCTCCAATCCTTTAGTCACTAGGACTAAGGACTCCTGCATTTCCTTTGAGGTATAGACGATTGAGTCTACATTAACGCTCACTGGGAGTCTGTTTTTAAAACGAAGGTAATTAAATAAAGCACGTTTGTTTTTGGATTTAAATAGATAATCGAAATGGTTTTTATCGTCACCAAGTGACAGACGCTTATTATGATATGCAAAAGCTGAACAAAGAATATTCCGGATGCAAGACGTTATCCTGTATACATATTAATACAAGAAGCATGAGAAATAAGCTGGATGAAATTAATCAGTTAATACAATCAAAAACCAAAAAATTTGATGTTGTGCTTTTCACGGAAACATGGTTAACTGCAAATGATCCTGTTCCACAGTTTTCAGGGTATGGCTCGCATCATGTAAGAAGAGAAAATAAAGCCGGTGGGGGGGGGGGGGGGGTAGCAGTTTATGTTAAAGAGCCGTTGAAGTTAGTTGTCATTGATGAATTTTCTGTTATTACTAGTGATGTGGAATGCTTGACCGTGCGCCTAAATAAAACTATTGTAAGTGTCGTATATAGGCCCCCAACTGGAGACAAGGCCACATTTTGTAGTTTTATGGAAAGGCTACTGCTTTTGACCCGATCAACTAGTGAAACTGTTTAAATGTGAAATGTCAACATGATCACTGATAGCGCATGGTCGCTAGAACTCAAAACATTGTTCTCTTGTTACGGCTGCAGTAATTACATTACTGCACCAACAAGGGTAACAATCAATAGTGCTACATTGTTAGACATATGCGTTTCGAACTTAAATGAATGTGATGTCAAGTCGGGAGTACTAATATCAGACGTAAGTGACCATTTACCTCTGTTTTGTCTTATACCTAAAGACCCTGACAAACAAAACAATGACTGCAAAACGCGATTCCGCAGAATAATCAGATCAAGTACTCTAGAGCAATTCCGATGTCTCCTCCAGTGCGTAGACTGGCAAGAAATCTATAATGAAACAGATGTAAACAGAGCGTTTGCTCTATTTCAACGAAATGTGCTTGCGTGCAATGATTTGGCTTTTCCATTTCAGCCAGCTGCTTCTGGAAAGAACCATAAAAAGGCGCGCAAACCTTGGGTCGACAAATATTTGTACGAACGCATCAAAAAGAAAGACGCTATGTATCACACCTTCATCCGCACGCGGCAGCCTGTCCTATTCGCGACGTACAAGAAATTTAGGAATGAAGTACAAGGTGATTTAAAGAAAGCAAAGTGTGATTACTATGAGCGCCTTTTCTCGAATATACGAAGCAATCCTAGAAAAATATGGGATGCCGTTAATGATATAACAGAAAAAAATCCGAACGCGCATCCGCAAATGACACGCTTAAACGGACGGGAAATAGAACGTGCGGAAATGGTTAGCTGCATGAATACGCATTTTATTAACGCTGGTATGAACCCTGCACACGTTGCAATCAGAAACGATCGCAGGTTTTCCACACCACGTATATCAAACTCACTTTTTTTCAAACCGACATGTGAGAGTGAAGTACGTGACCTTATCAAGACATTAAAGCTTTGTGTTTCAGCTGGCGTAGACGGTGTCAGTCCTATTCCGGTTAAATATGTGCCACACGAAATAGGGCCAGCACTCGTGCATGTTATAAACTTGTCTCTTAGCACAGGCGTTTTTCCAGACGAGCTTAAGATAGCGCGTGTCACACCAATTTATAAAGGGGGAAGTGCAGACCAATTGTCGAACTACAGACCAATTTCAGTTCTCATGGCACTTTCAAAACTTTTTGAAGGTGTTATCTATGCAAGATTATCAAATTTTTTTACGCAACACAACGTTATTGCGAAATGCCAATACGGTTTTCAAAAAAATAAGTCAACCGAGCAAGCCTTACTGGATATTAAAGATCGAATTATTGCTAATATCGAACAGAAGAAGTTAACGCTTGGCCTGTTTTTGGACCTGAGAAAGGCGTTTGATTCGATTGACCGCTATATCCTAACTGAAAAACTGGAAAGACACGGAGTTCGAGGCGTTGCAAATGACTTGATAAAAAGTTATATATGTAATAGAAAACAGTTCATGCAGCTGGGAACTACTGCATCTGACATGCTTACCCTACATCAAGGTGTCCCACAAGGTTCAAAGTTAGGACCATTACTATTTCTAATTCATGTTAATGACATTACAGATTTATCAGGTTCACAAACATTGGCAATGTATGCAGATGATACAAATGTGTTCTTTACAGCTGATAACACAACAGAATTACAGCAGTGTGTAAATGAATATACAATTTTGTTATCTGACTGGTTGCCGACCAACAAACTCCAGCTGAACGCGCCTAAAACAACCTACATTATATTTAGGGCGCCTAATAAAAGAATTGATGGTAGAATCCAAGTAAAATTTAACAACTACCGCATTAAACAGGTCACACAACAAAAGTTTCTGGGAATATATTTCAGTGAAGAATTTTTATGGAATACACATGTAAATTCCCTTTGCGGTGAATTATCAAAAAACATCGGTGTAATCTATAACATTGCACACCCGATCCCTCTATAGCTGAAAAAACAACTGTATAATGCACTTATTTATTCAAAGCTTTGCTACGGTATATTGGTTTGGGGTACAACCACAAGAACAAATTACACGAAATTGATTACCTTACAAAAAAGAGATATCCGTTTATATGCAAATTACTATGGCCGTTTTTCAGATCTAAGAACCGGTCCACTATTCCAAAAATAGGATATTCTGCGTGCGGACAGGATATATTATATGCAAATTCTTCTGGAAATCCGAAAAAGAAATCCAAGCGCTCAATGTAGTGAATGTAACCTCTCCGGATACTCCTTGCGACACAGCTCGCGACACACACCAAAAGCAAGGACCAATTACGGGAAACAAACATTTCTCTATCAGTCCACAAAAATAATGAACAGTTCCAGTGCATCTGTATCCTTAAACACTTCTTTACAGACATTTAAAAAAAGAATAAGAGATTGGTTAGATAGGGAAGACATATACTTTAAAATGAAGAATGTTTCTGCCATGAATTACATATTTTTTTTTCTTTTCAGGATTCACATATATCATTTAATATCTATTGTTGGCTTTTGTATTAACACAAATATGTTTGCATCCACGTATTGTTCCCAGTGTTTTATTACTTTTGGCACGCAATTAGGATGTTTCTTTTCTTTTTTAGCGCATGTTGTTGCTCTATATTGCTCCACAATTCAGCTGACGTTTATTTCATGTATAATTGTACAATTTTAGCATACCATTAGCATCTCAAATACTTACTTGCACTTAGCCGTTGTTGTACATCGTACCATATATTTGAAGAATCGAATCACCATGAGCATTGCTACGATAAATTTTCACAGTAACCAGCGATGTTGTAACGCTCAAAATTGTGCATAAGTGTGTCACCTGCTGTCAAACCTGTCGTTCGCGGGGGCTGAGACCTTTGTCAGGCTTTATGCCTTTAGTCTCAGTCTACCCTCATTTGAATGAACGAAAAATAAAATTCAATTCAATTCAATTCAATCGTACTCATCTTTTGCGTGTTTATTAGTACGTTTGAAGATTGCAGAAATAAATTTATAAGCTTTCAAATTTTGTGGGCTCTGATTATGAAGAAGTTTTTTCCAAGCAGCTTTCCTTCTTCGATAAACTCGTGTGCACTCACTGTTCCACGAGTGACTAGATGGGGTACGCTTAGCTCTCTGAATTACAATTTCCGACTCTTGCCGGCACATCTATAACGCTGAACAAATATTCAAGCCAGTTTCTTCGTCATTACAGTTAGTTAAGCACACAATGGTGGAGCGCAAGCAGTCTTTAAATTTTTTGCAATTAACAAATATTCTGTCTTGTCGTTCAACTGATATAAAAGGGCATACAATTTCAAAGTATATCGGAAGATGATCACTGTTTGTACAGAAATCAATTGTAGTCCAAGATGTCACGGCGACAATTGTGCTAGAAAACATCAAATCTAACAGTGAGCGAGATTGCCCACGGACAAATGTAGGTCATCTGATATTAGGGATTGAAAGATTTTTATCTGTGGCCCAGTCCCACAGACTTGTCAGACGTGCATCTGTTCTGTAACCCCATGACACGTGATGCCAGTTGAATTCACTAGTAAGGATGACTTCATTTTTGCAGCTGGCAAGCGCACTATCCAACTGGTATGTACTGTGCACGCCAGTAGGGAAATAAGAATTAATAATCGAAAGCGAACGGTAGCCTGGTATGCTAAGGTGCACTGCCAAAACTTCACATTCCGGATACATTAACGTGAAAGCTATTTTCGCCTTATGACAGAATTTAGATGACAACAAGATCAATAAACCACCTTCTCTTCTAGTGAAAGGCGATCTAATCGAAAAGATCAAAAATCTTTAAAATGAAATTTTGTCTAAGGAGTAAGCCAGGTTTCTTGTAAGATTATGACGTCAGGATTAAGATGAGTTGTTAAGCAATTTAAGTCTGTTGAAGCAGAAAACAAGGAACGAAAGTTTCCCTATAGCACTTTTAAAAAAGCTATGGTGACGATCTAATTGATCTAATTACTTCAGCGACTACCGTCGCAATGTACTTTCTTGGATGCCAGAATGAGAAATAGGATTACCCTTCTTGTTTTAGGAACATGGACAAGACGCAATTACTGGAGATCCAGTTCGCTTTTGCGGCCTGGTATCATGACCTGTTTCCATGTCAACCGGCTAGTGTGACTGAAGCGAAGAACAAGGATCGCATCCAACAAATGTTGGGTCCGATCTTGTACTCGGCGCCAGGACTAAACTGGCTACCTGTTCTTCAGCAGAAAGAATCGTTGCAGCTGTTCGCAACAGGTGTGTCATCTGCGCAGTAAACACTTTGGAAATACATTCGGTAACACTTGTGACAGTATGTTGCATAGCCTTTGTCATTGCTTTTTCTACTGCTGATTCAATGAGTTTAGACAAGTTCTCTCCACATAAAGTAGATTGCCTCGCAGTGACGCCAGCGTATCCAAAAGCTCTTCCCTTGACGACTGCAAGAGCTTCTCGCCGCGAACATCGTCGCCTGTCAATTATCTCGAGTACCTGTATTTTGTTATCTCTAGCCGGACAGTTTCCATAGTCAGCCGCATGGTTTCCTCCACATAGGCAGCACGTTTTGGCTTCAGCTGTACACTCATCTTCACTACAGACCTGACAGCGTCCATTTTATTTGCGGCCTCTTGCACTATGGCCAAAACGCCAACAGTTCCGACACTGAAGTGGACGGGAAGCGAGAGGTTCCACTCTAAAAATAAGTGGCCACACTTTTAGTTCAGATGGGCAGGACATGCCAGCAAACGTAGCAATAACCGATTCTGTGGCAACTTCTTCCCCGTTTACGAGTAGATTACATCGGTGTACATCTATGACGCCAGCATCAGACAGTTTGTCCAGTCTCAGTTGGGCTCAATCGAGAGTCTACGCCCCGGACAATATCTATAGTGCATGCTAGATGAAGAGGAATAAACGCACTCACCGGGACAAATGCAAAAGTCTTACACTTTAGGAGGTCTGCAACACAGGTCGAATCTGATGACCTACAATCTATCCCTCCACTTCCAAATTGTCGGACATCGCTTATCATCTGGAAATGACGCGTCATGGCTCGGAGCTCGACCTGCACAGCTTGTGGGTTGTTCATCCGGATGAATCCACCACTTGAGAGCACCAGCGCGACAGGGATGCTGCTAACACCGCTGTAGAAGAAAGATTGCAAAGGCAAATCATCAGGAGAAAGGGAGAGGCTGACCAAGGGCTGGGCCTTGCCCAGGAAAGTTTTTAGTCATCAGCGCTGCTTCAATCACTAGATAAGTCCTACAAAACTAACATAAATAAGATAACAAGGTCAAATCCACCCCAAATTCAGCCAAACCACCAAGCAAGCTTTAGCTTGGGCACACCGGGCACTCACACACTGCTCTGCCCATCAGGTGGGCTTACTTTTTTTCCGCAAACAAGAAAGAAAGAAAACTAGGTTGCGGACAACTGAAAAACAATGCTTCAATATTTGGCTTTAAGGCATGCCCAGTTAAGAATAAAAACTATTGCTAGGAAAAGTGCAGTGCAGGAGTGCAAGAGACAAAAAGCGAAGAAATAAATAAAAGCTTAAAAGTTATGAAACTGCAGCATTCTATGCAAGCGACGAAATGCGAGCAATTGAAGATCGCAGCAGCAGAGCTGTGAAGAAAACCGAACGCTCACTCACGTGTTCATCTCAATGCACATTTACACATATTAGATAACCCTTTTGTATCTTCCTTTGAGTGCCTCAAGATCACTTTAAGTTTATTTGAATAAGTAATGCTAAAGTTCGGAGAAAGAAATTGTTATTCCTCGAGGAAAGGTACGCAGGTTAATCATTACTGCAGAGTATTGCGTTTCATATACCAAACACCGAAGACAAGAATTTCAAACAATCCAGGTCACGCGGGATTCTTTTCATTGCGGCGGCGAATTACCGAGCTTCTCCTTACTACGAAGATGCTGCTCGTGGAAGGACTGATGCCGCCTTCCTGCGTCGTGCATGCGCAATCTTCTTCTTTTTCGGGGTAAAGAAGATACGTAGGAGGTGGACAAAATTCGTTTACGAGGAGTTCAGCAATGCGCATATCATAAATCTTTAATCACGCTCTCGCGGGTTCCTTTGTTTTTTTGTCTCCCTAAGACTGTATCCTATGTTTCCCTTGTTTCTCACGGGTTCTCAGCGACCGCAAATTACCTTTGTGGATGATACAGGTGTGAGTGATGTTATTTCTCCAGGCCAGCTTCGCTGAAGGGAGAGCGCCTCATCTGCTCGACTGGCAAGCTTAAGCAGGAGAAGTAAAGAAACAAATTTGATGCTGTGGAGTTCCAAACGTTCAAGCCTAAACTCTCGGTCTTTTGGGCAGTGACGGATGTGGTAAAGTTCGTTCGGTAAAGTTCGTTCGGGGTATACAGCTCCTACGTTCGTGTGCATGTGATGATCGAAAGCACACTTTGCGTGATCACTGCGTATCACATACCTCTCACCAAGTGCCTGGAGCAGCGTATCAGGTTATAAACGAGGCTAGCCAGCATCACCCGCTTTTCATTAAAGTCCTTATTTCTCTTTTTCTCTCTCTCTTTCTCTCTCTCTCTTTGCGTAATCGTCTTGTAGAATTTGACGTCGACAGACACGTGAGGTGCCGTCCACAGTCGAAAAGAATATGTAGCCCCGGAACATTGGTGAATTTTTCTTCTGGTAAATACGGGCTAGCAGACAATAGCAATAGGCGGCGATGCATCGTGATTCATCCTGCTAATCCGATATCCACAGCCAGAATAGGCCCACAATGTAGGCAATACTGTAAAACGAGCAGCTGAATCTAAAAAGCTCGCGACAAGCGTTCGCGCTTCACAGAAGCTTGGCATTTAAGCTAGCCACTTGTAAAAAAGAAAGCTTTTCTGAAATCCGTTAAATTAATTTATTTAGGTTCTGGTTTCCACTACATGACAAAGTTTTGAAAGAGAGTGCGCCCGATAAACTATTCAATTGTCTAATATCGACTGCGAAAGCTTAAGTGACACAAAGGCCGTAAGTGTCGGTCTGAACTTTAGAACTGATGTCCCCCCCCCCCCCCCCCAATGTACTTTCTTACTGTCAACTTTGCTTGCAGCATTTGCATTGTTTTGGGCACTTCTACCAAGTCAGACAAGACAAAGCACCTGGTTCCGCCTGCAGGCGCTAATAACTCTTTAAACACCGATGGTAATTATAAAGCAGTCTTTATTTTCGCATCCATAACTTATATAGTCAAGTTCAAGCACGCCACCCCTGGAGATTTTCAGCGATGAGATGGAAATTATTTTTCGTGGATAACATGTAACAAAAGCCACCCTTCACACGCTCTCTCTTTCTCTTTAACCTAGCTTGAGCTTTTCGTTAGTTTTTCTTAATTGCCTATTACCTAGATTAAAAGCTTCGATTCTTTTAGTGATTTGTTGCATTTTTGTTACATTCTACTGCTCAATATTGATTTGTTTCCCATAGCACGTGCGTCCCATGTTTAAAGACGAAAAAAAAAAAGAGAGAACAATCATGCTGCCCACTGCAATTTGATATGCGGTCTACTTTCATCACCGGCGATGCGAGCTAACAGGCGAATGATTTTGCCTCAGCGTTCATTGTCTAGATCTTTCCCTTTGTAGGTCTTCTGCTATAATAATTTATAAAGTTTTTTGGAATGTTTCAAGGAATCAAAAACAACATACCATTTCAACTTTTCCTCTGTATATTTAACCTGTTCTGAGAAAGTATTCTTTCGATTTTCTTTAAATTTAGTTTCAGAAAGCTGGAATGTGTCTATTCCAATTATATACGTGCGGTTTACTTCCGCGGTGTGCGTCACCAACAACGGGAATGCAATAAAAAAAAAAAGAAACAAGTTATTAATAGGTTCTGCGCTGAAACTTCGGAAGGCTGGTCGTCAGCCACTCGTGATGCTGGAAATTGCAGCAGAGGTGCACGGCGATTGGAAAACAGCGGTCGAATTCTCAAAGCTTTACATTTGTAATTTCTATTTGTCAATGGCCGGCTGGTATCATTATTAACATGACTAGCATCAGGATTTGCTGAAAATTTCTCTTATGAATGATTCTAGCGTAAGAGCTTATTGTGAATACAGGCCCACCTCTTTCGAACTAAAAGCATTCTGAATTCGGCCTTTGTAGGGTTATCAATGTGGTTGTCCTAACAGAAAATCGGTGCCAGTTATGGTTGTTGTATTATGCTTGTGCAGCTCCTTTCTTACTCACAGGCATAACACTTATTTTCTTTTTTTTAGGGAGAGGAGGGGCACAGTTTCTTGATGTAAACCAAATTTATATTTCAAGTCAAACTCTTGCTTGGGCTAGTTGGTTCATGCTTGAATGAGTAAAGGCAAGGCGCAGTCCTGGTCCTTCTTCTAGTCCTTCTTCAGTCCTGGTCTTTCGCGCCTTGCTTTTACTCATATTTCTGTTTTTGCACGTCCTGTACTTTCCGTCAGTGTTTATGATCGGCCGTTAATGATTGTCCGTTCACGATTGGGGATTATCTCGTTATGACGCCGTTTCCTATCGTGACTGAAGGGCACCCTAACGCCAGATGATTAGAAATCTTCTTTACGTAAAAGAGTTTGTGAATACACGTCCTGAAGTTTAGGACATCTATAGCTTTTATCTCAAGGTGTACTGTTTAAAATGTAATACGCATACGTCCCGCACGAACTAAAAATACAAACTCCACTGACAAGTATTCTGCCTCTGAGCATACGTATAAAGTCAAAGAAGACTTCAGAACACGTTCACCAGAGTCCATATTCACAAAAACATCCTTACACTAAAAGCGTTCGTGCCATTCAATGGTGATGTGGGACATATTATTAGCGAAGGCGATGGGCGAATGATAAACACCAGTTACGAACGAATAGCTTTGTGCATTCGGCCCCAGGACCATGTTGTTTTTACCGCAAAGTAAAACAAAATAGAAGTTTCAAAAACCTATTTTTTAACTAAATTCAGCGCATCGGAACATTTCCAGCTATTCATTTAAAGCTTGCTTATATTTAAGCACGCAGGAAATTTAGTTCGTAGCCTTCCTCAAAATGCGCGTGGAATTTTACCGCCGCGTTCATCCCGCGCCCGGAATGACCGGGAGTTTCGTACAGGAAAAATAGCATACATTGATGGAACGAACCATCCTCGCGGCCATGAATAACTGTGAAGGGGTTTGTATCTTTTGTAGCCGACTATTTGGCTTCGGTCAAGCATGTTTCAATTCCCCCTTTTCAGAGCTCGGTAACAGAGATGAAGTATGTGACGAGATAAGAACAGTGAGCTTCGAACTGGAATAAAGTGCGAGGAATGTTTACACCTGGAAAATCCTCAACTGTGTTTATATATCGCCTAATGAAAAGAGAAGTTTTTCTGATAAAGGGCTTCGAAGAACCCCATTCTCAAATCGGCAATCGCAAAAGCTGCATAATAATACAATGTCCTCCAAGCGACACAGCTAAATTGTGCAATACACGTGCATACCAACCAAATGTGTTCAATGCGCAGTTTAAGACTGTCGCGATGTCTCCATCGCTGCGCAAATCCTCTAAGTACGAACGTTCAGCCATTATCGTGGATCGAGCACGGCGTCACTGATATCTGTACCGCATTTCGGCACTGATGACTTATCCCAGCATCGAAAGCTTTCACGACGCTCCTCGAACAACACTGTAATGGGCTGGTTACGCGGACGATATTGGTTGCGCCGTGTCTTGTTACCGTAATTGGGCCATGTTTGAAAGCTCGGATGCTTGCCTATCCTAGAATGTTCTTTCCATGTGGGGAAGAAATCTGGCCATTTGTATTTTTGTGTGTTGAAGACCGGACAATTTGAACTATAGGGAGAATCATCCCCGCTTCCTGTATTGCTAAATGATCGGAAAGAGAGGCGTTCTTTCTTTCTTTTTTTTTCACAATGGGAGTACACCACTATGCATCCACTCATGCCTTCTTTCGTCGACTTCAGGACTTCTTTCGTCGGCAATAACTTACAAGATGAAAGTATATGTGCGGGCTAAAGACAGTATTTGCATGACTGCATTCGGCTGGATAAGATGGATTTTATATAAAGTGGGTTTGCAACAGGATTTAAAAAGGTACAATGACTCTCCAACTACGTGAGGTCCTTCCTAAGAGGCGAGCCAGCCTCAACTATTGTGGGACTGCCTACAACAGAAGCTTGCTACAAGGACGCCGTCGATATACTCAAGAAACGCTTCGGTGATAGAACGAGACTCGAACAGGAGTACTTCTAAAGGCTTCCTACTTTGCCTTCGGTCCGTTCAAGTGACCCGACAGCTCCTCGCAAGCTGTACGACCAGATCGTCATCAACATCCGCGGACTGGAGACCTTGGGGGTGAGCAAGATGTCCTTTTTCAAAATGTTGTGCGACCTGTTACTGCGGGCTTTACCACACGACATAGTGGTGCAGTACCACCTGTCTGGCGTCATTCGGGCGACAAGTGTTAGCAGTAATGCAGCGTCTATCCCGGATCTGGAACGCCTATTAAAGTTCCTGTCCATCGAGTTGGAGCGCTTAGAGAAAAGCCAGTTTGCGAATTCAGGAAGAGAGAATGCGCCAAACAAATCTCACCGTTTTCGTAACTCGCAACCCACGTCTTCAGTTCTCCACAACACTATGAAAGCGCTTGAGAACTGTGTGTTTTGTAAGTCGAGTCAACATTCCACGGAAGACTGCGCGCTTGATGTCCCACTATCGCAAAAGAAGAAAATTTTATCAGCAGGCATGAGGTGCTTTCGATGCACGGCCAAAGGTCACAGGGCGTGTGACTGTAGACGCAAGGTTGCCTGCTCTACCTGCCAAGGACGTCATGCAACGAGTGTGTGTGATCCGCAAAAGGTAAGACAGAAGACATGCGAAAACGGCAGAACAACTGCCACAATACCAACGAGGAATCCAAGCACAAACACGACTGTGTGCGCATCTATAGGGAAAGGCCGGCGTACCATCGAGGATTCATCGACGAACGTCCTCCTGCAGACGTTCTGAGCTTGGGCAGTAACAGACGTGACCTGCCGATATATCAGAGGTGTCCTAGACGGAGGCAGTCAGCGCACGTTTGTCACAGAACGGCTATCACGACAGCTGAAGTTGCAGTGTGTGGGCTCTAACATCATTGCGCTCAACACGTTTGTAAGCAAGTCAAATCGAGCAGCGCAGAAGTGGCGTGTTGTGCAGCTCTGGAGCCAGTTCTCAGATATGGAAGTGGCCTTGCAAGCGATAGAAATTCCACACATATTCCAAGATATCGAGGCAAGTACAACCAGCTCACCGCTCGTCTACTGATTGCTATCAACTCTAAGCTAGGGTGGATGTTTCAAGGCAACACCAACTGCATGACATCAGATATAACAGCTTCGCGGACCATGGTCTGCGTACTGAAGATGAGTGTACAAGAGAGCGACAAATGCCTCCGCTCATTTTGGGAACTTGAGAGCGTGGGAATATCAGACGCCATTGACAACAAGAGCAGGCTCAGTCCAGTATTGATGAAATTCGAAGAAACCATCACTCTTAGGGACGGAAGGTACGAAGTGATGTTGCCCTGGAAGCAAGAGGTCGTGCTCTCGGACAACAAGAGAGTCGCAAAAACAAGACTTTGGAAACTTATCTCCCGACTGTCGAGCAAGTAAGGACTTTTAGAGACGTATGACAACACCATACGGGAGTACCTGCGGGCTGGACATGCGGAGATTGTTGAGGGGACACCACTGTATCGGACAAAGGTTTATTACATGCCGCACAGGGAAGTGATACGAAAGATCGCACTAACTACAAAACTCAGAATAGTTTTCGAGGCTTCTTCGCACGCCAAAGGGCGCTTCTCATGAAATGAATACCTCGAAAAGGGTGAAAACCTGTACCAGAATCTGGTGAAGGTACTACTACGCTTCAGAACGCACTGTATAGCTCTGCTAGCCAACATTGAGAAAGCATTCCTTCAAATCTCAATCGCAGAGAAGTATAGAAATGCCTTTCGATTCCTCTGGTTTGGAGTAAAAAAGGCACTGCGTTTCTCCGAAGAGGAGATTCAAGTGTGGAGGATGACGCGAGTGCCATTCGGAGCAACATGTAGCCCCTTCCTACTGGCGAAAACTATACTCCATCACCTAAAGAGTATGCCTTCAAGCAAAGCCAGTACCGCGAAATTTCTCAGCAAGTCATTCTATGTAGATGATTTAGTGGTTGGAGCAGAGTCAGATGAAGAAGCACTTGAAGTCTGCCACGAAGCCAAAGAGATTATGCAGGAGGCAGGAATGACGCTAAGGAAATGGACTACCAACTCAGATGGTCTGATTAACGCATTGGAGCATGAGGAACAGTCCGCAGGCAAAGAACTGGCTGTCCTCCATGAGACAAGTGTGAAGGTACTTGGAATCACATGGAATCCATACACGGATACTTCACCTTTTCTTTGAGGGGCCTTCTCGAATTTATGAAAGTAAACGGCGATACCAAGCGGTTCGTTCTTCGAGCTGCTTCACGGGTATTCGACCCAATGGGATTTGTTTCACCGTTCACCATTGCCATAAAGATCTCCTTCCAGAAATTGTGGACACGTGGAATAGGCTGGGAGGAGCAACTACCTCAGGATCTGCAAGAAGAATGGCATGAACTGGTGAGCCAACTACCACTCTTGCAGAATAGTTCCATACCACGTTATCTTGGCCGCAGAACCAAATCGCCCCGAGTGCTACAGGCTCACGTATTTTGCGACGCAAGCCCTTCGGCATACGGCGCAACGCTCTACATCCTACCGAGCTGCTCAGTGAGGGCCGAGTTGATGATCTCAAAAGCACGTGTGGCACCTATCAAGACAACGACACTAACACGGCTGGAGCTTCTAGGAGCCTTTATCGGAGCAAGGCTACTTAGTATACGTCTCAAGTGCCCTTACTGACTTTGAGCTTCACTGTACAATATGGTCGGATTCCGCAATTACGTTGTCATGAAGAAAAGGTGACGCAACGAAGTGGAAGCAATTTGTGTCTAACAAAGTGAAAGACATCAGGGAAAAAACCGATCCTCCCATGTGGAAGTATTGTCCAGGACAGGCGAATCCTGCTGACATACTAATCAGACATTCAGATTATCCTGTCTACTAAGGCAGGATAATCTGTGAAATGACTGCCGTTGACGTGGCGATCTCCAGTGAGACAAACTCGACATCTATTCTGGACATTGACAGCTACAGCAGAATCGAAAAGCTCCTCCGGGTCACGGCATGGATACTCAGATTCATCAAACACTGCCGATTCCAAAACAGAGCGCACACTAGCTTTTTAGTTGCCGAAGAGATCACTGAAGCAGAGAAATATCGGATCAGACATGTACAGCAGCAAGCCTTCAGAGAAGATATAAGTACGATTTCAACAGGTACATCAGCAAAGACAATCTCTGGCATCAAAGACCTCAACCTATTCTTGGATGCTGACAGCATCCTCCGTGTGTGCGGGGGTCTGTTGCACCTTGACGCATCTGAGGAGGTAAAACACCCAGTCATCCTCCCACACGATCATCACTTTTCTACGTTGTTGACAATGCGAGCACAGTGCGAAATACTACACGGAAGTGTAAGAGACACCCTGTCACAGTTTCGAGAGCACTATTTGATCTGCCGGGCAAGAACATTAGTAAAGAAAGTCATACACAGCTGCTATACGTGCAGACGTTTCAGAATTGGCCCTGGCGACGCCCCAACTGCTCCTATAGCACGTCATTGTGTTAGACCGACGAACCCATTCGAAGTCACTGAAGTTGATTTCGCAGGACCACTATTTGTTGTGACTCAAGCTGGAGAAACAAAATGTTACATAGCGCTAGTCACATGTGCCACATTACGAGTAGTACACTTTGAACTGGTTTCTAGCATGACCTCAGAAGCATTCCTCATGTTTTTTACGAAGCTTTGTAGCGCGAAGGGGTCTACCTCGCGTGATTTATTCAGATAACGCAAGAACATTTAGGAAGACATCAAAAAACTTAGAGAAGCTTTTCAAGGTGCTTTTCCAAGAGGATGTAACGGCGTACTTGAGCCAGAAAAGTATCACTCGGAAGTTCTAGCATGACCTCAGAAGCATTCCTCATGTTTTTACGAAGCGTTGTAGCGCGACGGGGTCTACCTCGCGTGATTTATTCAGATAACACAAGAACATTTAAGAAGACATCAAAAAACTTAGAGAAGCTTTTCAAGTTGCTTTCCCAAGAGGATGTAACGGCGTACTTGAGCCAGAAAAGTCTCGCTCGGAAGTTTATTCTTCACAGCGCACCATGGTGGGGTGGCTGGTGGGAGCGTCTGGTCAGGACAATCAAGTTTACACTGAGAAATGTTCTCGGCAAAGCTCGACTTAACTTTGAAGAGCTGACGACTGTGCTTACAGAAGTCAAAGCGGTTGTGAACTCCAGGCCTCTCACCCACGTTGAGTCGGACAGCGAAGAACCTAGTGCATTAACACCAGCAGACCTCATCATAGGACGGAGACTAATAACGCTGCCACAGG